>NC_072431.2:125645000-125732500 GCF_028878055.3 Symphalangus syndactylus
AAAGGAAACAAAACTTTTTTGTTTGTTTGTTTATTTCAGGCTACCTCCCTCTGTGGAATCCCCTCTTCTGCATCGTCTTTCACTCCTCTTTCATCAGGTCACAAATGCCACTATTCCATCCTTAGTCCTTTGTCCAAAATTGCCATTTTCACCCTGAGTTGGCATCTACGATGATGCTCACACTATCTCTTGTTCCAAAATGGTCCTTTCCTACACATCAACAAAATGTCCTCTCTGGGGTACCTGTACTGGTGGATTTTGATTTGATTGAAATAACTCACACTAGGGTCTGAATAATAGACTTAAGGGCATAGTGGTGGTGGGGAAGCTTCCGTGAAGTTATTGCCACTATCATTTTTTTAAAGACAGATGATTCCTCTGTGTACGTATGAAGAAGACTTCTTGGTGCTTGCTTTTTTGTTTTTTTTGTTTGTTTATTTTTGTTTGCTGTAGGGGTCGGAAACACAATTGGATACAGACGAGGTGGGGCAGGCCGCATAAATGGGTTAAACAGGCAGAGTTAACAATGGGAGGGTAGAGGCTGTGATGACCTGGAGAGGGACATTTATGTTAAACAAGAACAGCTGGAGCTGTAGGCGGCTCATGAGCTGCCTTTACGTATGAGGCTTGTTATTTTACAGAACACCCTCACTGCCTCTCCTACATGTGACTGTTGAGGAAAATGCATGGGATCGGCATTGTCTTATGGCCCACGGCTCTATTGGATCCATCCCCGCCACCTCTACCAGTGTCCTGTACCCGCACCCCACAAGGTACAGAGGGAAAAGAGATCATTTCCAGAAAGAGACAGAATTTTAAGGGAATCCACCCTGTACTTATCACATTTTTCTCCCAATTACTCTTTCTCAGATTTTTATCCAATATTGCAGAATCAAAATTTTCCATGTTAGTGCAAAACTTGTAAGCCTTTACACCTATTCAGAGAAATAACAGAAATGACAGGCCTGGAGCAGTGGCTCATGCCTGTAGTCCCAGCACTTTGAGAGGCCAAGGCAGGTGGATCACTTGAGCCCAGGATTTCAAGACTATCCTGGGCAATATGGGGAAACCCCACCTCTACAAAAAATGCAAAACTTAGCTGGTTGTGCTGACGTGTGCCTGTAGTCCCAGCTACTCAGGAGGCTGTGGTGGGAGATGAGCTTTGGGAAGTTGAGATTGCAGTGAGCCAAGATTTTACTACCACTGCACTCCAGCCTGGGTGACAGAGTAAGACCCTGTCTCAAAAAAAAAAAAAAAAAAAAAAAAAAGAATGACGATGCTGGAACTTTGGCATAATAAATTCAAATTAAAATATTTGAAAATAAAATTTCAGCACAATATCCATTTCTACCTCCGTTCTTTGTCTTATTTGTAAGCAAATCACATAAACAACCTGATGTTTCCAGTACCTTACCAAATTATCCAGTATATTTCAATATCCCCATTTCTTAACTGCCTTATAATTATTGCTTGATTTATTAAACAGAAGACTGATTGAATCGAGAATCGTTGACTTTTCTATGCCAAAAAAAGTTGACTTCTATTAAAGCATATTCTCTGCAAGACTTAATGTAAACTGGATTTCAAGAAAGTGCAGAAGTGGGAGTATATGGATTTATTGTGAACTTTTATTTGTGAAACTGCTGAGATTGTTTCATAATCCAGCAAAGTAACCAGTTCCAAATTAGTGTTCAGATTAGATAATGATAACTCAAACATATCTCGCCCTATTTGTAAACATAAGCACTGTTTTCCATTCCAGAGTTTTCAGAAAAATGCAATATTAAGAAGTGTAGGGTTAAACCTAATTTTAATTGTCCTTTCTATCCTATTGACATCATAGGCAGGGTAAATGAAGGGAAAGTAAGTAATAGTTGCCTTTGCTTTCTTCTTTTGGAAGAAACATATACAAACTAGAAAGTAATCAATCACCTTTAATGAACCCAAATATGAATATTTTAATGTGTGTAACAAAGCCTGGAAAAAGCAAGAATCATATTAAAATTAGGGGGGAAAACCCAAAAGATAAAAAAAATGTAAATAACATTCTTGGGCAGTAGGAAATAAGACCACAAATTTTTTTATAAACCTATCAATTTTACATTTTAGTTGTAGCTCCACAATCATCACAGAATTATAGCTAGCTCTTAACTAATTAAATAACTGATCAGACAGAATACAGTAGAGATGAAAGAATTCTTAAATGTTCCTGACTGTTTTTCTGATACATTTGTCTCCTTCACAAATATACATATATCTTCAGTTTTCCTGAGAAGTTCCAATAATGTCTGCTCTTATCTCTAAAATTAACTTAATTAAACTTGGAAGCACGTTTAACTTTATGTCCTTGTAAAAATTTAGCATAGAAGATTATTATTTAAGCAGAAAAATACCCAAATATATTTTGAGGTTTGGAATAAAACGTATACCACCAAATCCAGAAAGTACTGGAATCTTACCTGTGAAGACACAAACCCACTGTTCTGGTGGAGATCACATTAATATTCACATTGATCTCTTGCCTGGGTAGCCTGAAATCAAACTACGTGCAAGCTTATGTCCTCTCTGGGAATACCTATCAAATCATGAGCGTGTTACCTGAGCCAGTGCCATCCACGTGGGCTGCCCTGGCTTTGGTGGGTCTCCCCTTCCTGCTCTCTGTTGATGCAGCGCCATTCCCACAGGCTGCCTCTCTGGTAAAAAGCCCCAGTGCACATTCTCTGTGGAGTTTAAAGGAAGGTTGTGAGGAGAAATAAGTCAAATTAATAGCACATGTTAGACATCACCAAGCCGCCAATGTCAAGATTTTCCTATTAACAGTAACAAAGGTCCATCGCAGATGATGCTAGAGGGCAGGAAACAGTTCAAATAAGAGGGAAACAGTTTTGTTGGCAGCAATGTAAGAGTAAATGGAGTTACCATCTGTTGAATTATTACTGAGTCATGCCCTGGGCTAAGTCTTTTACTTGTGTTATCTTATTTAATCTTCATAAGACTGATAAAAGAGAAGCATACTGATAATACTCTTATTTTACAGACGAGAAAACTGAGGCACAGAGAGATGAAGTGATTTGTCCCAACAAATAGCAAGAAATAATAGATTTAAATAGCATCTGACTAGCAGACCTAAACTGCTTAACGTATGTCTTAAAATTTGGTCCAATGAAGTATGTGCTTTTTTTTTTTTTAAATATTATAGAACTTGAAGATTTCAGAATTCTCTTAACTCCAAAGTTTAATTACAAAGCAAAGCAACCATTGATCTCTGTTTTCTAGGATTTGTGTGATGTGTAATAGTTTGGTCACCAATTTCAATTTCAAAATTACACACCTCAATACATTTTGGTGAAGGTGGGCATTCAAAACTCAGTATATTGTCAGTTATTCTACCACCATATTTTATTTTATTTTATTATTATTATATTTTAAGTTTTAGGGTACATGTGCACAATGTGCAGGTTTGTTACATATGTATACATGTGCCATGTTGGTGTGCTGCACCCATTAATTCGTCATTTTAGCGTTAGGTATATCTCCTAATGCTATCCCTCCCCCTCCCCCCACCCCAAAACTGTCCCCCGAGTGTGATGTTCCCCTTCCTGTGTCCATGTCTACCACCATATTTTTAAACTTAATTCATCACTGGGCTTTTAGTGAAACAACAGAGTAATAGCTATAATTTATTAAGGACTTATTACTGTGGGTTAGGACATGTGCTTAATATTTTACAGCCAGTATTTTAAATTAAATTCTCAAAAATAAGCACGATCATTTCCATTTCACAGATGAAAAGAGAGAGATTCAGAGATTAAGCAATTTACTCCAAATTCACGCATTATTAATATGGTGGACCCAAGATTCAAACCCAGGTGTACCTGAATATGAAAGCCATGAACTGCAGTGTGGGATGCTATCTTGTGACTCTGGTTAAGACCTGGTTCGGGTAGGTGACCAGGTCTCTCGCTCACGATGTTCTCACAGATCTGAGGATTGTGAGAATGCCTCAGATTGCTTTGTGCCCTTGTGAAAACTAAAGCATCCAGAAGTCACAGGACAGAATTATAGCACGTGTAGTGCTCTGCATTCTTCAAGCCTAACCTTCTTCAGAGGCAAGAGGAGCACAGAGCCAATACTAGCTCTGCCTTGCCCCATGGCTTTGCAGGTACCCCAGATTTGGAAGTAGCTTCATGTGTTCACCAAGAGACGTTGGTGGTTAACTGTTGGCCCAGAAGCCTAATTATGATGAAAGTGGGCTTCCAGGCCTCAACAAGTTTTCTTTCACCGTAGGTGCCCTGAGGAGAAAGGAGGGGTTTTGGGTATGGACTTATTGTTTGAGCCTGCCGTGCAGGTGCAGGTGCCTGCTGCAAAACAATGAAATCCATTGATGGCGATGCCTGGCCCTGCACATGCCAAAGCCAACGCATATTGCTCTAGGCAGGTATGGAAGTCAACAGTGAGGCATACCCAGGTGGGGGTTCGGGATCTCAAATGGCCTGCTCCTCAGAGCTGACAGAATTAATCATGGCCACGCTGGAGAGCAGACTACCTACAATATATCGAAAAACTGATCTGTGAGTTCGGACACATACACCAGCGTCAAAGCTCTGGCATTGGGATAGATGCATCTATTTTCAGAAATTTCTCCACAAATGGAGAACTGTTTGTCTTAAAGGTGGGAAATTACATGTATTTTACTATTTTAAAGAAGGTATATCTGAATTGCCTTTCCTGCAAAAGAGGAAAAGGAATCCTATGAACATCTTTGGATTTCTTTCTTTCTTTCTTTCTTGAGACGGAGTCTCACTCTGTTGCCCAGGCTGGAGTGCAGTGGTGCCATCTTGGCTCACTTCAACCTCCACCTCACAGTTCAAGTGATTGTCCTGCCTCAGCTTCCCGAGTAGCTGGGACTACAGGCACACACCACCACTCCCAGTTAATTTTTGTATTTGTAATAGAGGCAGGGTTTCACCATGTTGGCCAGGATGTTCTCCATCTCTTGACCTCATGATCTGCCCGCTTCAACCTCCCAAAGTGCTGGGATTACAGGCGTGAGCCACCATGCCCAGCCTATTTCTTTCTCTTTTGTTTTCTGAGGAAATAAATACAGATAAGAGGGTAAAATATACCTTAAAAAAAAAACATTTCTGTGATTTTTCAACGAGGAATTGTTAAGTGCCTTATTTCACATGGCTAAGCTTCATCTCCAGACTTGACACTTTTGCAAATCGAAAGCTTATAAGCAGAGGCCACAGACATGGAAATACATCCAGCCAACTAGAAAGGGGTGGAGTATAGGAGTGTAGTCCAGTCTTGCTTTGAAACACTCTTGAGAGAAAGATCATTTATGAAACACGAATCTCATACAATCTGGCACTACACAGTGTCTTGGACATCAGTTTTTCAGGCTTCTTGAATTCCAACTTAGGGAAGATAGTTCACTTTTAAGCAGGAGCCAAGATGGACCATTTTCATTTTCTGATAAAATCTTTTTTTTTTTTTTTTTTTTTTTTTTTTTTTTTTTTTTGAGACGGAGTCTCGCTCTGTTGCCCAGGCTGGAGTGCAGTGGCGCAATCTCGGCTCACTGCAAGCTCCGCCTCCCGGGTTCACGCCATTCTCCTGCCTCAGCCTCTCCGAGTAGCTGGGACTACAGGCGCCCGCCACCACGCCCGGCTAATTTTTTGTATTTTTAGTAGAGACAGGGTTTCACCGTGGTCTCGATCTCCTGACCTCGTGATCCGCCCGCCTCGGCCTCCCAAAGTGCTGGGATTACAAGTGTGAGCCACCGCGCCCAGCCCATTTTCTGATAAAATCTTATTAACAACAACATGCCAGCACTAGGATTTGCACTGGGGACACAAGAGGAAGCAAAATCGGCCCAAGCTTTCTTTTTCTTCGGCTCAGCGCAGGGCTGCTAATGAGTGTTTCCTGGTTAAGCAGAATCTGAGAGCAACTCGAGTTCAATAGAAATAAATGAGGCAAGTGATGATAAATGCCCCAAGGAGACCGAAAATTTGTGGGTGAATTACTAAAACTCTCGAGACCTCAGTATCTTCATCTATGAAAAGGAAACAATAAGACCCACCTTAAAGTTTGTTGTGGGGAATTAAATGAGATCATATATTATGCCTGGTACAGTCGGGCATGGTGGCTCACGCTTGTAATCCCAGCACTTTGGGAGGCCAAGGTGGGCGGATCACCTGAGGTCGGGAGTTTGAGACCAGCCTGACCAACATGGAGAAACCCCATCTCTACTAAAAACAAAAAATTAGTTGGGCGTGGTGGCGCATGCCTGTAATCCCAGCTACTTGAGAGGCTGAGGCAGGCGAATCACTTGAACCTGGCAGACGGAGGTTGAGGTGAGCCAAGATCACGCCATTGCACTCCAGCCTGGGCAATTAGAGCAAAAGTCGGTCTCAAAAAAAAAAATAAATAAAAAGAAAAATAAATTATGCCTGGTACATAATAGACCAGAAAGGATGCTAGACGTTGTCGTGATCAGTTTCAGATCTCTCTCCTCTTGACCTTTTTATAGATGAATTTATGGACAGCCCCATAGATTGAGGCCACACTTAGTGCCCCTAAGGTTCTAATTTCAAAGGGGATAAAAACAGACTTCAGCTTCTTAAAATTCTCACACTCCTGTCTGATTAGCACCATATTCCAGCCTTCCTTCCTCCAGTGCACCTTCATCAGGCATCACCTCCACATCACACTGCATTAGTTTTCTCTTTCTTTGTGCAACAGGCATAGAGGGATAGAGGGCAGGGAGGGTTTCCCCTTTTCTGATTCCCAAGATCACCGCCATTCTCAGTCCCTGCTGAGGGAGCAGGCTTGTCATTCGGGGAGATTTGAAAATCAACCCTAGGGCTTGTCTTGCCAGCATGGATGTGTGGGCAGCAGCCAATCTGAGAAACAATGTGGACATCACATTGGCCAAGAAAAGGGGATGTCCCTCTGGGAAATATGCCTTGCTCTGTTTGTATTGGCTTTCAGAGAACTCTTCTGACCTGACATGGTGCTAACTTGGCATTGTGGGAAAGTCCGTCTGACCACTGGCTTCCTGCAGTTGCCTTTTGATTATGCCAAAGGAGGGATCTAAGAAGCAGCGTGCAGACATGGTCTCCAGGGAGAGATGAGATTCCCGCCTTCTATCAGCATGAGCACCCACCTCCCCTTGTTTGGATGAGAGAAGAGGAGACCAGGGAAGAATTTAACCCAATCTTGGGATTGTTGCATGCTCAAACTAAAAGTTAGGTTTTTCACTTCTTGGCTTAACCTAAAATGTAGGCACTGGCCCTCCAGTTGGCTGCCATGGGACAAAGGTTGTTTTTCTGGCTAGGGCCAAAAAGAGTGGAATGTCAGCACAGAGTAAAATTTAACTTTGGTTTTTTTGTTTGCTTGTTTTTTCCCTCTTATTACACCTTTGACCCCAAACCACACTCCTCCTTCCCTCTCTGCCTCTTTTTCTCACCAACTTCCTGATCAGTCTTCTCAAGTTGCAGCCATGAAACTAGAAATCCTTTCCCTGCCTTTGACTTATTGGCATTCCCATGATTATTGGTTAATCTTACAAGAATTAAATGAGTTTTCCTTGGCAGGAGCAGAGAGGAGGAGCAGTTTAGTGGGGGAAAAGCAAAGTTTATACGTGTTAAATTACCTTGGCCTTATCTGATCGCTTTGAACACTCACTCCCCTCTTCGCTCTCCTCTCCCCTTCCCTCCCCAGTGCTTGATAGGATGCAAATTCTGGTTCTCCAGAGTATCCCAGCTGATCTCACCCTCTGCCTGGTTCCTTCTCACTGACAGAAGGGGAGCTAGAGAACTCGTACACATTGAAGTATGAATGGCACTAGTCACTAATCTCTTGGCCCCATCCTTTCCACTGTCCCCGAGGTGTTTTCTTGGGCTGACTTCATTTAATTGCAGGATCAGATAATGACACTCCGTAGAAGGTAAGAGTTAAGGACTGGCAATATGGCATAGAAAGACATGAGTTACAGAGCCAGATAGATTTGGGCTCGTTCTAGCCTTGTGTATTTTGGGCAAGTTAACTAACCACTCTGAGCTCTGATATCCCCATTAATAAAGTAGAGATAATATACCTTTGCAAAAATATAATATATGCAAAGCATCCAGCTTGGTGCCACATGGCAGATACTTAGATAATTATCAATGTGATCATTATTATTGGGCTGCTCTGTCTCCTCCTGAGTGCAGTTTTAGGTGGGGGATGATTGTTAAGGAAGACTACAATATTGGGAGGTATTACTACCACAGCTGCCTTGACCTCTCCATTCGTTTTGTGTCCTGAGGCTCCCTCTGAGGAAATCTGGCAGCCCAAGAAGTTGATGAGGGAGAAGCCAGCAGAGGGAATGTGCTGCTTGGCTTGGAGCCACCACCAAGTGGTGACTGGCTTGGTCACCCAGGGACATATGGGTTTTATTCACCCGAGAAGACCAGAGGCACAGTGGTCCAAGGCTCTTGGATAATAAGCAAAATTAGCTGCTCTCTGCTGATGTTGGGGACTTTTTTTGTGAGGGGTTCCCAGCTTCTCTGGTGACCCCCACTTCCACAGGCCACCATTTTCTTTCTATGCCAGTGATTCTCAATCCTGGCTTCACATTAGAATCTCATAAAGGAATGGGCCTGGCTAATGGTAACAGCTCCCCAGGTGAATCAAATGTGCAGAGTTGAGATTCACTGTTTGAGACCAAGCCTGAGCTTTTTGGAGCTTCTCCTGCAGAGGCAAGCTTGGGTTTTTGGTTGTGCTGTTCTCCGCCAATGGATCCCAAATGATTACTGAAGCTTAATGTAAGTATTTATGTTGCTTAACTTGTGGCATCCTTTAAAACCATGTATTGATTTTCTTTTAAAGGTAGACACTCCTTATTCCAACAAGCACAGCCTAATATGGCATGGTCATATTGTGCAGGTAGTATGTTTCTTGCTTCTAATTTAAGAAAAAGGAAGAAGAAAGTCATTAAGTTCTTTTCTGGAACAACAGCAGAGAGTAATCTAGAGTATTAAATATGTCTTGATGAGGAGAAGTTGAGGAAAGCTTCCTAGATGACTCTTCTATTTCCCTGAACTGCTCAGTTAGCCCGGACACAAAGCCTCACACATAATGATGGACACCTTGTCTCCCATGAGGCCTCCATTGTCTAAGCGGCTCTTTGTGAAGAAGCAGATGCTCTCCAATCCACACACCTGTGACCAGAAGCCTGAACACTAATGGTTGACCAAGTTCCTACTCTTGTTGCAGAGATGAAGCTGTGACATCCCCCAATTTTTGGGAAACTCTATTTTACTCTAAAGAACTAATGTGAAAGTTACTATAGCCACAGTAAATATAAAGAAAAACTGAACTTGATAACACTGTTGATAGCTTGATAACACCGTTGAAGCTTACCTGGAAGGATTGGGTCATCCATTAGTGTAAAATACTGAATTTCTATCACATGGAAGACTGATGTAACTTAGGCTCAAAGAAACACAAGTTGGACTAAGGGTTAGAAGTTACAGGAAGACACACTTCCACTGAGCATTCAGGAGACCCTTTTGCTGGCTAAAGATGGAATGAATGAGATCACACCATAGCATCTGTTCAGCAATCAGTAGCTCGAAGGTCAGAATGGTGAGTGCCAAAAGGGGAGCACCTGGATTACTGGTTAGACCAAAGACATTCACCTGGCCAATCAAGTTAATTAGTTTGATTGAGTGTTCCACATGTATGCTTATTTCAAAACATCATATTGGCCAGGCACGGTGGCTTACACCTGTAACTGCAGCACTTTGGGAGGCTAAGGAGGGCAGATCACTTGAGCCCAGGGATTCGAGACCAGCCTGGCCAACATAGCAAAACTCTCTACTAAAAATACAAAAATCAGTTGGGCATGGTGGCACATGCCTGTAATCCCAGCTACTTGGGAGGCTGAGGCATGAGAATCAATTGAACCCAGGAGGCAGAGGTTGCAGTGAGCTGAGATCACACCCTTGCACTCCTGCCTGGGCAACAGAGCAAGATTCTGTTTAAAAAAAAAATCACATTGTACACAATAAATATATACAATTTTTATATATTATAAAAATTTATTCACGCATTCTATCTGAATTGTTCAATATATATCAGAAACTTGAAATGTTCTAGAGATTCATATATGAATAAATTATGGTACTTAGCTCACAGACACACTTAAGCGAAATAAATAAACAACAGTACAGTATCAAATAGAGACCTAAAAAAAGTGAAAAAGGGAAAGGGCAATACATTCTCTTGGGGCAATTCAGTTTGGGCAATGCTGAGGTAAAGTAGGGCATCAGGCCTGAAGGAAGCTTCTAGAAGGAGTTGGCATTTGAGCTAGGCCTTTAAGAACAGATAATATTTTGCCATGTGGGGACAAGGAAGGGCATTTTAGTTGGTGGTAAAAAGTGATGCACAGCATTGGAGTGTGGAAGTATCCTTATGTTCTGAGAAGAGTGTGTTGTGTGTTGACTTCTCTAGTAAACACAAGAGGTACATGAAGGCAGTGGGGGGGGGGTTGGGAAGATATCTAGCAAGCTTTAAACTCCAACCAAGGTATATAAATGCATCTTACTGGATTTTTTTCTACATAATTATTGTTATTTTTAATGTCCAGAATGTGTAATATAAGGGCCAGAACTTCCTCCTGGACTCAATTTTATAAATTCTCGATTGGTTGGTGAGGCCAACAGGGATACTTTTTCTTGTCTCATTTGGTTTCTGGGAAAGCTTCGTTCAGGTCCTCAGTGGTCATCTGATCAAATGGAATTAAGTTCCTCATGTTCTCCAGCTGTTTCTCATATTCTCCAATCCTGGCCTTTGAGAGAGACATCCACTCAGCACAAGTTTTCACATCTTCTTTTTCTTCAGCATCCACCTGGGCGGTATATTTATCCTCTGGTACAGGAAACTTCAGGGCATTAAACTTCTTCTCAAAGTCATCCACCAAGCCTGCCTTGGCCACAGTGGCCTTGTAGTAAGTCCAGCCAATAGATGGTGGATTCTCAGGTAAAATAGCCAATCTGGAGGTGAGAGTCTCATTCTAGGATGTCAGGGAATTAGCAATGGCCTTTTGGTTTCGGGATATGATCTCCCAAGAAGTTACCCAGTCAATGATTTTTAGAGCAAGTTTTTGCCCAGCCCTCTTGGGATCCTTCACCGACCCCAGCGGCCCATAGTCCACAGCAGCACCTAGCGGCCCTTACTGGATTTTTTAGGGCAGCTGTGGCTATGTATTAAAATTTGGACTTTATGCTTCAGGAATGGGGAACAATCACAGGTTTTGGAGAGTAGAGGAAGCCATAATTTAGAAAAATAATAGAATTGCTTGGTATAGGGCACCACCAAAGCTTAACTGTCTCTGTGATAGTGATCTCTCCCTCACCCTCTGCACTTTTCCCCATAGTGAATTTCCCCAGGCCCATTGTTTTCCAACTTACACTCTTTAGATTCCTTGTAGATTCATGAAGATGGAAATGAGGGATTCATGAAGTATTTTCAATACTGCAATAAGCTTAAATAAATTATGCACTGACTATCACTATCACAGAGACAGTTAAGCTTTGGTGGTGCCCTATACCAAGCAATTCCATTATTTTTCTAGATGATGGCTTCCTCTACTTTCCCTGTGCTTATTCCCCATTCCTGAAGCACAAAGTTTAAATTTTAATATGTGGCCACAACTGCCCTAAAAAACCCCAGTAAGATGCATTTATTTACTTTGGTTGGAGTTTAAAGCTTTGCAGGCTGTCTTCCAACCCACTGTTCGCATATACCTCATGCATCCACTGGAGACGTCAACACACAACACACGTTCTTCTCAGAACACAAGGACATTTCCACACTTCAATGCTGTGCATCACTTTTTACCACCACTTAAAAGGTTAGCACCAACCTTTTCATCGAAGCAAAAAGACCCTTGCTTTAGTTACAACTCTTCAGTAACGGCCCCTAGCCACCAACTTTGGGAAGGTCTTCCTCTTAGAGAGCTTACATGGTATGGGATTTATAGATATGGGCTTTAGAGGCAGACAGCCTTGAGTTTGAATATTGGCTGCCACTTATGAGCTATATGATGTTGGACGACTTATTTAATCTCTGTAAGCCTCACTTTCTGTTGTTAACTCATAGGATATATTGTGTATCTGTTGTATCTGTCAGTATACTCTTAACTCGTAGAATATATGGTATGTCTTGTCAATTACACACTTATATTTTACAATCTGTTTTATTATGTAAGTATAGAGTGTTGCCTGCCTATAGAAATTAAAAATGCCACTAGGTAAATCACAATCTTTTATGTGTCCATCAGCATCATTGGCCACTATTGGTCCTTCCTATTTGGGGTCTCCACTGAAGGCCTTTGAGGTAGGCTGCTTCTAGCATTCCGATGGCCACACTCTTGGCTCTCCAGTTTGCTGCTGTGTCTGCTGATAACTGTATCTGAGTGCCTCTGAGCTCCCCAGTGATCTCCCTAGTGCTCTGCTGAGCAGATATCCTGAGGGTGGCTGCTTGCCTCTGTCTTGCAGAGGCCAGAGGGAAACACTCTCAATGCCATTTTCCACCCAGCTCATTAGTCAACTTCAGGGCTTCAAAAGACGTGCTCTGTTTGACTCTGCTGTTCTCTATACCTGACACGTATACAAATGTGTTCAATGCACACTTCCTATGCTTCGTCATGGCTTTGGAAGCCCTACTTGAGACTCAGTGGTTTTATGCTTTTTAGTCTACATTGCCCAAGAGAACTGATACAGAGACTAAGCAAAGGGGTGGTAGATATGGATGTCATTTAATATTACAGTCATATGGCAAGTCTGAAAATGGTCTTGTCAAAGTTAGTGGTGTGCCCTAAATGGCCTTTTCACATACTATAAGCCTGTCTTGAAAATGATTTGAATTTTCACTTTCTTTTATTCAGTTGAGTCCTAGGAATATAGACACATGGACAACACGTATCCAGCACTGTTCATTGTACGGTGCTGGGTAAACATAAAATGATTCTCTTTGGATAGCTGCCCATGTATTTACTGTTCATGTGCACTTTCCAACCTTTCAGTGCTGGAAAAACATAAAAAAGTCAGGAAGTCTCACCTGAACAAGCTTTCTTGGGCAGATTTTTGGCAGGTAATACTTCCTGTTACATAGGAAATGCTTTTAAGCTTAGCTTCATTTATAGTACTTTGGTTTGCCTATGAAGCTATGAATTCTGTTTGGTTGCTAGTAACAAATCTTAGAAAGCAAAACAAACAACGACAAAATGGTGGCTTGAAGACATTGGGGGTTTGTTTTTGTCTCATGTAAAACACATTTGGAGATGGGCACTCAGGCTGAGGCCGTGAAAGACTTAAGGCCTTTCTAGCTTTGTGCTCCTCCATTCGTATGACTTTTTTTTTTTTTTTTTTTTTGAGACAGGGTCTTGCTCTGTTGTTCAAGCTGGAGTGCAGTGGCACAATCAGATCTCCCTGGCTCAAGTTCAAATGGCCCTCCCACCTCAGCCTCCCAAGTAGCTGGGACTACAGGCTTGTGCCACCATATCCCACTAATTTTTGCATTTCTTTTAGAGACAGGGTTTCATCATATTGCCTAGGCTGGTCTTGAACTCCTGGGTTCAAGTGATCCACCTGCCTTGTCCTCCCAAAGTGCTGGGAGGTGTGAGCACAGGTGTGAGCCACCGTGCCCAGCCCTAGGGTATAACTCCTATCCTCCTGCTCTCAAGGTGACTGCTGGTATGCCAGCAATCATGTCCATGTTCAGACAGGAAAAACTGGGCTAGTAAAAGGCAAAAATAAATGTGCCAATTTTTGTTTTAAGAGATATTTGGGGAGTTCTTCTCTCATTTATACTCCTATCACATTACTCATAATACAGTCACGTGACATCCCCCAACTGCAAGGGAGGTTGGATACATATTTGGATAAGCCCATTTCCTCCTTTAGTAAAACTGATGTTTGTTCACAAGGAGAGAATGGCCATTGGGTAAGCAAGTAGCAGCCGCTGGCACATCTACCTTTAATCCTAGCTAGACTTTTTACTTATCCTTGGTTAAAAAGTCTTAAGGGGAACCTTAAGACTTAACCTTCTAACCATAAGCAGATTTGAAATACTTTTCTAATAATGAAGAGCTAATTAATTACTTCCAAATCTACAACCCTATATTTGAGAAGACTTCCCTTATTTGGTTTTCACTATCCCCTAAGCACTTGTAATCTTAAACCTATGGGGTCTCTTGTATAAATTTGTTCTCTTGTACATGTTCAGTGAAAGTTTCCTGATGTTTTGATCTTATTTAGTGAAGAAGGACATTTGGATGGAAGGTAACATGGAAACTCTAGGCTCCAAGCACAATGCCTAAAATTGTTTTATTGCTTTCTTATAATGGTTGCAATGAGTTAGGTAGTAGGAAGGAAACAAAATACAACCCGTGACAAAAACTCCAGGGTGGTACAGTGCAGGGTTTTTCAATTATCTTTAGTGGTAAAATTGTGTCTTCAAATGAAATTGTACTGAGGACATTTAACTATACAAAAGACATAAAAAGCTGACTTTCTCTAGTTGAAGTAAGACTGGAGGACCCCTCCACTCTTTTCACCCACTCCCTATCTCCTTCATGATCCTTGGGGCGCAAGACCACAGAGAGAAAATTTGAAAATCATCATTTCATTAGGTATTTGTCTCAGCTCTGCCGTTAGCTGGCTCTGTGACCGTGGACAAATTATTGCCTTCTCTGGCCCCTAGTTTCTGATGTAAAAGACAGAAGCGGCCGAGCGCGGTGGCTCACGCCTGTAATCCCAGCACTTCGGGAGGCCGAGGCGGGCGGATCACGAGGTCAGGAGATCGAGACCATCCTGGCTAACACGGTGAAACCCCCGTCTCTACTAAAAATACAAAAAAAAAAATTAGCCGGGCGAGGTGGCAGGCACCTGTAGTCCCAGCTACGCGGGAGGCTGAGGCAGGAGAATGGCGTGAACCCCGGGGGGCGGAGCCTGCAGTGAGCCGAGATCGCGCCACTGCACTCCAGCCTGGGCGACAGAGCAAGACTCCGTCTCAAAAAAAAAAAAAAAAAAAAAAAAGACAGAAGCGTTGGGTCAGTTGATCCTGAAAAGTCCATCTAGCCCATGTTTCTAGGATTTTCCTGGCTACCAGTGTGTACATAGTCAGCTTCTAGTGATGAGTGTTATCTGTGCTTTTCTCATCAAAATGGCTGGAGGCAAAGAAAAAAAAATCCATCCATTAGTATTGACTAGCAAGAAAAATGGGAAATAAGGATGCTTTTCTCTTAAATATTTTCCTGCTCATAGGAAAAAAAAACATTGAAGGAAAGTTGGAGTGAAATTCAAATCCCACTGCAGCATTTATCACATTGATCTACATCTATAGAAAGAAGCCCAGGCCAGTGAAAACTGTCGATTTCAGAACATCTATTATCTGCAAAATACAATAACAGTTCTTTCATATTTTATTTTATTTCTTTTAAATTACACAAGACTAATCAGAGGTGATATATTTCTTTTATTATACAGGAACCTGGACCAAATTTATTCTGGGTTAGAACTTATATCTTCTTTCATTAATGTTTCAATTGAATGAGTTGCACCTGGGCCTAGCTACTATTATAAGCTCAGAATCCCAAACCTAATAAGGCCGCGGGTCTGTCCTAAGGAGCTTTAGTAACTTCTGCCCTTCAAGTCCAGTGTGTTTTCCTTGATACTGTAGATCTCAATCTTTGTCTCAACTTTTGTTATACGTTGAAATTAGTTGGGGGGGGGTTGATTAAAATTCAAGTGTTTCTGTCCCCCTCCTACTCTACACTACTTCGTTTGGGCAGGATCTGGAGTGGATTCCAGGCATCTGCATTTTAAACTCACCCCTCATAGCTCTGTCGCCCGGCAAAGTTAGGAAGCCACAGCTTTATACTGATCAGGGTTATTGATGTGAACTTCTGCCTTCATAGCCAGGTGGTGGGCCCTCATTGGTTGAGCGCTGGGCCTCTTTTATTTTTTGTATACTTGGCGTATTGTAGGCATTTTCAAAAATATTACAGACTAGAAGAAAAAGAAGAGGAGGAGGAGGAGGAGAGAAGAAAACTCGTATAGCACTGAATTCACTCACACCACTGAAAAATAGACTCCGTAACAGGACACACAAAAAGAGAAGGGGTCCATTCCAAGGGAGAAACTGTTATGGGCATTTCAGGGTTTTGATGAGATGGCCAAGACGCAGCCCCTGTCTCCTCCCACCCCTATTCATTCTTCTTACGCTGATTTATTTTGTCTAAGAATTTAACACCTGCTTGTTCTGTCCTGCTCACCAAATCCACTACTGCTAGTATAAGTTGCTCTAGAGCCAGAATCTGGTCTACTGTTCACTTTTGTACTCCCAGTACGTACAACAGTCTCTGGCACATAATGAAGGGAACGAAAAAAGAATTATGTGATGGCCTGAACCACAGCAGGAAGGAGTGAGATTGGAAGGGATACAGGCTAGTCTTGAGTATTGCAGGACTCATGAGGCAAAATACTAAGTTACTCCAACACTTAATTAGCTATTTTTATTAAGTGTCCAAGCCTCCTTCATTTAATGGGTGTTTTACTGCTTTTATCTCAAGAAAGATGGCAGAAGTTTGTGTCTTTTGGCTTTGATCACATTATTTCTGGGTTTTGTTACTTAATAAGGCAGAAGTTTAAATTAACATCATTCTCCATTGCCTGTTTTTGGGTTAGCTGTACAGTGTAGAGTGCTGGAAATTTTTCAATGGAGGAAAGAAAAGGAAACCTCTGTTCGGGAGCTTTAGGGGGAAAGGAGGGAAAGCCATTTACCTGAGCCCCTGGGGCTACATCTGCTTCTCAGAAAAGATCTGCCATCAAATCAAGCCATCGGACCCCTGTGGGGGCTACAGCTCAGGGACAGGTTCAAGGAGGACTGGACCAGATAGAGCCTTCAATTGTCAAGGCGGCAAAGAAGGTTGGAAGGTGAATGCAGTCATTTCTGTGTTCAGGGGTACACTTTATAGCTGAGGTAAAAAAGTGTTGTCAGAATGAACAAAAGCCACCTCTGCAAGTCCTCACTTAAAACGTGAAATTGCCTGGGCTATGATCTGAGGTTTATGCCTACTGAATGTGCATTTCCTTCTTTTTTCCCTCTTCAGTCACTCACTGCAGGGTTAGCTTGATGGTTTACAGAACATGGTAACACTTGCTGCACTTTGGATCACTTCAGCCAAAGGTTTGTTGCTGTATTAATTGGCTTCAGAGAAAACATTGCCTTACTTAAACGGGTTTGAATACCTCTTGTTGAATCATAGGCCTGAGTCAAGTGTTATTAATTCAAGAATCTTTTGTCCATATCAGATAAACGTTGCCATAGCAAATGTAGCGTAAACAGATCTGTTCAAGTCACAACAACCTATAGAAGCCCACAGACAAAGCAGGACCAGTTTTGTCTTCACAGAAGGCCTGGTGCTGCATTAAATGCTATCCAGTTGGCCTGGTGTGTAGCCACGTGAACCACGCGCTGATGAATGGAACCTGGGATCCACAGATCCCAGGCAGAAGCCTTTGTCATCGGGTTTTATCAAATGTGAACAGTCGGTGGAACATCTGGCTTTAATACTGATAGAAACTGTAGGATTTTGGCTGTTCTCTGGCCTTGCATATTTTCCATCTTCTCTATCAGCACTTGTCAGTGATTTGATGAAGTTAAATCGACTGCATCTGATTCTTTGAGCCCACGAAAAATTGCAGAATGCTTGCTCCTATCTCTCACCCTTAACTCACTCAGAGTAAGTTTGCAGTGAGTTGGTTTGGGTCATAAGTCTGAGAATTTAAGGAGGAAAGGGGTGAACAGAGAACCTTCCAAAGCCGCATCTCAGAGGAACACTCCTTTTGCTCAACAATCAAAGACAGCATACTTAACCTGCAAGGGTGATTCCGCTGAACCAGCGCCAGCCTTTGGTGGTTTGATTGCAGCCAAGGAGAAAAACATGGCAAGAGAGAGGCCCATGACTGAAATGAGTTTGCAAGGCCTTTTGCTCTCAGCTTTCCCCGGAGGACCTTGTCAATCTCACCAACCCTCTGCCGGTCCAGTTGATGTTGTCTGGCACAACTGGCAATCACAGCGCAGAAAATGACAGGACCCAAGTGAGGATGGAGATTGAATTCACACCTCATCACATCCCATAAAGGGCAATTTTTCAAGGTCAGTGTTTAGGTGAATTAAAGGAACAGGGTTTGGCAGAGGGCCGTCTGCCCAGCCCTCCGCAGACCATCCATCCAGCTGCTGCTCTTTGTGTGCCTGAGAGCACTCAGATGCACGCGCAGTCCCCATGGGTTCTGGTGAGTGCGTCTGAACACGTCCAAGCAGGCTGGTGGGTTTGGGTGCAGCTTGTTTTTGTTAAAAGATGCCCCCATGATGTCTCAAAATGGAAAATTGAAACAGTGACTACAAATACGTCACCGACAGGAAAACAGGCTTGAGAAGGACCAAGTTATTTTCATCTGGGAGTGGGAGATGTTTTCCTCTGTAAGGTACACAGATTTCTGTAATTTACCTAAATGCCAATGGGGGATTTGTGCCCCAAGTATTCCCCCCTGGGCTGCTGGCTGTTTTCTGGGGAGCAGCAGCCTCTGATGTGCAGGACTGACTGCCCAGCTGCCTCCGGGAAGAAAATGTTCAGGTGTTTTAATTATCTGAGAGTCTTGTAGTGTCAGAGCCCAAGATCACCTAGCCCTACCCCTTCGTCTTGAGGATAAACCAGAGAGGTCCAGGGAGGTGGAGTGAGTTTCCCAGTGTCAAGCAGCTAGCGAGAAGCCGAGGCAGGGCTGAAAGCTCACTTTGCTAATTCTCAGTCCTCTGCTCCTTAGTCCTCACACTGCCTCCAAGATAAGGATCAGCAGCATCCCTTGCCATTTCCATTGGGGTGGGTGGGGGAGATCTGCCTGGCCATTTGAAATTCCCTGGTTATATTCTATTAAAGTCAGTGAAACCATCGTTTGTTAAACATCTAAATGTTCTTGGTACTATTCCATGTCTTGAGGAACAGGGAAGTACAGTCCAGCATGGGAGACTGTAAGGTACACAGATTTCTCATTATGCCGTGGTACTATTGTTCTTCTCACGTTATGCAAAATGAAACTGAGGCACAGAGAGGTAGCTGAAAATGTTATGTGAGCTCTAAAGGGGAGAGGGCTAGGAAAGGCTTTTGGGAGAGATATTTAAGTTGTTTCTTAATGGATTTGGGAGAGGATTTTGGTGGAAAGAGGTGGAAGAAGACAGCATGGCATGTCAAGAAACAGCATGAGAAATACCTCTGGTATTTCTGATACCTCGTGTTAATATTGTCTTTTTAAGTGAGAAGTCAAAATCCATTCTCTCTCCCAGTATTTCTGCAAGATCTAACCTAAAGAAGTTGAAATTTGTTATCCTGGAAGTTTCTTCTTGTTCTATTTCTCTGCTTTGGAGGAGAAACAAAGAAAAAAATATTAGTTAAAAAAGGGCTTTGTGAGTGTATTTATGAATAAATGATACAGTAAGAAAGAGTGGAACAATGGGTTTTAGGCAGTTTAATTTTGAAGTGTTTATAACTTTTGTTCAAGTGAAGCCTTAGAAGAGCAACAGAGAGTCTTGGAGACTCCTATCCCACCTAACCCCCACCCCAACACACAGCACGCATGTACACAAATGCATGCATGCACATTGGCACCTGAAGAGGCATGCAATACTCTTAGCTCCCAGATTAGAGTGTGCAGATAGCGGTGTGTGTTGAGATTGATTTTCCTGTGTTACAGCCATAAGTATGTTTATTGCCTTCCTCCAAACTACATTGAACACACTAACCACCACCACCCATCACATACACACACACATCTGTCCTCTATAATTTTTTAACCATGATTGGTACTGCTTCCATGATTCATTTTCTATATATTTTGGCAAAAAATAGCGTAAAAACAGTGAATAAATTTATTTAAAAAAAAATGAGTGCCCTGTTCCATGATACAATTTAGGATATTCCTGGGTTGTAATATAGGAATATCCTAAATTTAGGATATTGTATCCAAGTTCAAAAATGAAACATAGTCTAGTTTAATGTTTCTTGAACCTCATAATTCTGCAGTTGGAAAGTTTAAACACCTTGTTATGAACTGAATGTGTCCTCCCAAAATTCATATTTTAAAGCCCTAACCCCCAGTGTGATGGTATTGGGAGGTGAGGCCCTCAGCAGGTGATTCGGTTCATATGAGATCGTGAGGGTTGGGCCCATAATGGGACTGGTGTCGTTATAAGAAGAGGAAGAGAGACCAGAACTTCCTCTCTCTGCCATGTGAGAACACAGCCAGAAGGTGGGCATCTGCAATCCAAGGAGAGGGCCCTCACCAGAATCCAGCCATGCTGACACCCTGATCTTGGGCTTCCGGACTCCAGAACTGTGAGAAATAAATGTTTATTGTTTAGCCACCAGATTTATGGTATTTTGTTATGGCAGGCCAAGCTAAGGCATACCCCAAAGTGTTTTACTCTCTTTGAGCTTATAATTTACATTAAAGAAAAAAAGACTCGTAGCTTTAATGAGGCCTGCTTAAGCTTCCTTATTCCACTCTTTAAAAACTCCTTTTAAGCTGTGTGGGCATGATGGCTCACACCTGTAATCCCAGCACTTTGAGAGGTTGATGTGGGAGGATCAATTGAGGCAGGAAGCACTTGCTTCTGCCTCAGTGTTTTCATCTGAAAGTTGTGAATTTGCTCTTGTTACTTTGTAAAGAAATTCAGGAAATAGCATGCCTTTTATCCATTGACGGAAGAGAAGCTGTATTATACCCAGAGGCATCTAATTTTCTTAAATTTGGTGTGGAGAGGTAGATATTTATATGTAACCATTGAAATGATCATTTGATACTCTTTGGGAAAAAGAAACTAGTTGACTGTTGCTTGGTGTCTTTATGAAAATGAAATACCTGGGTTATAACTTTTTCTATTTATTTTTTAATCAGTAAGCCAGAGGAAAGGGAGATGGAACTTTAATTATTGAAATTCCCAATTCTTAATGGCACAAACATGTCAGAATGTTTCAAAGTCTCATTTGGCACAAAGACAAGTCACTCAGACACTTTTTCAAACATCAGGTCAAGATATTGGGCTGGACACCTCAGAGAATAAACTTACGAAGACTCAAACATGGAGAAAAGGTGTTCCTTGTAGAATTCTGATACAGGCATTTCCTATGGGAGCTGAGATTTGTGAAAAAAGATAACTTAGCAAGTTTGGGTGATTTTGTCACCAAAATGAGTAGACTAAAATGAAGCTACTTTTTTTTTTTTTTTTTTTTTTTTTAAAGAGAAGTTTTATCTATGGGTATAGTTCCTAGGTTGGTCCATGTTTTAACAAATGCTGGAAGGAAGAGAAATCTTTCTGATTTCTGTGCCTCCGTAGGGTACCATAATTTAATGTAGTTGGTGGCACCAGACGCTGGTAACCGCAGCCAGCCATTATGGGCAGGGGTTTCAAACATATGGCCTGTGCATTACACCCCCATCCCCTTCCCTCCATGAATTATTTTTATATTGGATGCCAACTTAGGAAATGCCTGGATCTTGATGCACACTGCCAGCCTGTTACCAGCCAGCCCCCCTCCTTCTCCTCCTCTGCCATATCCAGGAACCCTTCACCCTCCTAGGCCAGAATTGCATGCTGAGCCCTTGCGGTGAACCAAGCGAGGTGACGCATGAGAAGATGTGGGCTGGTGGCACAAAGGGCCTGCTCTTTCTGTCTCCAACTCAACCCCTGCTCAGCGTGCATGCCCTGGACCTGGCCAGCCATTGTGCTCGGTTTCTCCAGCGTAGCTCTCTGCTGGGCTGCTGTTAGAGTCGCACAGTGACCTGCAGATCTAAGGGAAAAAACAGATGTCCCAATAAATTTTTGTCAAAATGTAATTACCTCGGGATTAGAAAACCACATGGGGGTGGGGAGGGAAAGGAACAGATGTATTTCCTTCAAATATGCAATCGTTATTCTGCAGAAGTTTAAATAATCAAGAGGTTTAAATGATGGCAGTTGAGTGTCTTCCCTCCTCCCCCTGCCTCCACCCCCGTTCTGGTTCCTCCTTTACCTTCAGCTCTGGGCAGTTTTGGAAGCCCCTCCTCTTCGCCTTGCATGGATGGAGCTCTGAGCAGGAGGGGGACATCTTGCACAACAGTATCATCCTGAATGCTTTTTCATACATAAATCTCAGCAAATATGACAGGCTATCTTTCCCTCAGGAACCTGGCCAAGTCTTTCCTTCCTCTCCAGCCGACAGAATATGATAAACTATGAATTTTCCCAGTAACCATAAAAGATTCTTATTTTCATGATTTGAACTGTTAGGTACAGGTCAAGGCAGTATATCAAACAGGAATTCTTGCAGGGAAAACCTTTTTTCTGTTTTGCACTTTCACATTTTGTCAAGTGGGAGGGGTTGGTGGGTGCTGATTGAAGAGTCATTCGGTTATTTGTTCACTGGCTGTCATAGGCCTCTTAAGGTGAGATACTGATCTCTTTTAAGTATTCGCCCATAGGCCTAAGTGAGGAAGTTGATTGAGTGGGAAACGTGTGAAGCCCCAAGAGGTCCAAGGTTTAAGGAATTTCTGCTGCTGTAGCTGATTGGATGGTGTCTTTATTGCGCAGAGGTTGGGTGAGGTATTAAATAACTGTTTTCAAGCCTGTCTTCAAAACAACTGTAGCTGGAGCCTGGGCTGAGAGACCCATTGCACTCCTGGATTATAAAATTCTAGTTACAATTTTAAGACTTTTACTATTATAAAAAATTGTTTTTGCCTTGGAACATATAAGTTGATATTAAGAATAGTTGCCAGTTATTAAGGGCATGCTTATTGCCAAGGTCTATGCTAAGTGCATTATGTATAAACTTTCTGATCCTCCTAGAGGCTTCAGAAGGAAGACGTTGTTACCGCAATTTAGAGATGTGGTAACTGAGGCTCAAAAATATTAAATAATTGCCATATTCACAAACCTAGTAAGTGAGAGGACTCAAATTTGAATCCACATATAAATGTCTGTAAAGACTTCATCTATCCATTGGTTCGTTATGGCCTGGGAATCTTTTATCTTGCATGTAACATAACTGAATAAGCTTTGAAAATGGAAATTATAAACCAACAAGAATAACCCATGCCATGCTGTTCTGGTCATGATATATACATCTTCTGTATGAAGCAAGAGCAATGGGGCCTCCGTTGGCTGACAGTAGACTTACTATAGGCTAGGTTCTTGCTAGCTCACAATTTTGGCCCATTATATTTGGTGCAGAGCTAACATCTTTGGACATGAAAGAGTTAAAAAAGAAATCTTCAGCAAGGCAGTGAGTAGAGAAGGGTTAGTTCCAGCTGCTTCTGGAGATATCTGATAGAGGGAGTCAGTCAGGAAAAGTCTCTGGGGAAAGGAATTCTGAATAATGGGGGTGTCTTCCTGTAAGCTGTCAGCCTGAAAGTAGTCTTTTCCCACCTAAGTCCTGAGAGATTTACAAAACTCCTTACTTCACAGCAGCATGGGAAGGGTCATTTTGCAGAGAGAACTAACAAAACACTTTTAGCCTGGAAGAAGTGAAACCTTTGGAGCATCCTGCATAATGTGGCTTTATAAACTAGCAAATAGAATAGTGTTGAGGAAGCTGTAGTGGCTGCAGTGGGATGACTGAGAACTCTGCAGTTGGTTGATAGCCCCGATTGCAAGAAAGGATGAGTCCAATATGAGATGCTGATGCGGACAAGGTCATTCACAGGGCAATCCTGCCTCTCAAGATGACAAAAGGAGATAGCCCAGGACAGAACCAGAGCAGAGACCTTCTACTACTCTAGACTCAGCAGACCTAGTGAGGTGGTTTGTCTTTTTAAAAATTTTAAATGAAAAAAACTAACACTACAGTGACAGTGTGCATATATTTATACAGAAAATCCTCATCACGTAAGAATTTATTAATTAGTTTCCTGAAATTAGAAGTTGTATAGGGAAATAGAAAGGGAAAGCAACAAACAACAACGACAAAATAAACAGTTGCAATCCTCAACACATGTAAAATCTGCCTCCATCTGAACGTTATTTGACACAAGCATATTTCACATTGATCTCTTGATTGGTCAGTCTCTTACAGCATCCAGCAATAAAATGCAAAATATAATAATTTCTGGCAAAGTTAAAAACCTTGCAAATGGTATGAAATTTCATAAAAGTGATGTTGGAGAGCTACTGTAATCACAACACTTGAGCATCAAGCAGCCCTGGAGCCTTAGATCTCTTCTGTTTATCACAGAGAAATATATTAACAATGGATATCTCTTGTTATTGACTGAATATTTGTGTCTCCTGCAAATTCATATATTGAAACCCCAGCCCCCAATGTGATGGTCCTTGGAAGTGCTGCCTTTGGGAGGTGATTAAGTTCAGATGAAGTAATGGGGGTGGGGCCCCCATGATGGGATTAATGCCCTTAAAAGAAGAAAAGCAAACTGGAGCCCACTCTTTCTGTGCCATATGAGGATACAACCAGATGATGGCCATCTGTAGTTCAAAGAGACAGCCCTCACCATACGCCCACCCTGCCAGCACTTTGACCTTGGACTTCAGGTCTCATGAGAAATAAATTCCTGTTGTTTAAGTCAGCAAACCTATAGCAATTTGTGATGGCAGCTCAAACTAACACACTTGTGGAGAACAAGAATTTAATGAGATGGCCTGTAGTTCCTGTGGTTTTTATATTTCACTAAATATGTTTGGAATAATGTTAACAGATAATCCACTTCCTCTTTTACTGAAAACCACTATCTGAAAACCAGAGTCTGAAGACATTAAAAAATACTCTAGGTCTCTGTCTGTTGAGAGGAACATTACAGGTCACTGTTTAATCTAACACTAGTTTCTTTAACTACCCCAAACAAATGTCCAGTTATGGAAGAGTCAGTGAAAACTAGAATGTTGCTTGCCTGCTGCTTTTCTCTACGTTTCGTTAACAGACATCACATGAAGTCAAGAGTTTAGGCACTGGATCCAAAGAAGGGGGAATTTAATCTATAAATTATGCTGCTGTTTCTTTTACTTATAAGTCATTGAGTAAAACCCATCAGCTATCTGTGAGACTCTCTAAAAACACTGTTAATGCCTTTTCCAAAAATAACATTAATCTTAATTTTTTCTTAGAGGTAACAAAGTTGAGTGTAAAAGGATACATGTTTGAATAAATACTTTAGTCTAGATTGCCAGAGAAGTTTTAAAATTTGGGCAGTAAAGGCAATTCTCTTTTTTTTAGAAAAAAACGTGTCCGGTTTTCCCTTCCAAAACCTTTTTTTACAAAGCACACTTTAATTTCTTATCCCTCCCAAAACATACACTCCCCTTTGATTTAATTTGCCAGAATCTGATTTTCAGTGTTCTTGTACATTTGTACTATGAAAACAAACAATAAAAACAAACAACACATACATACATATAAGCACACCCACACACGAACCCCCCAAAACGTTCTGTGCTTCTTCAAGGATGTCTCTCTTGGGAGGACCCGTCATTCAAAGGGGCTTTGACAATCCTTTTAATTAGATTAAAGATTCTAACAATCCTGTCTTACAAAACTACACTTTCAAGCTCCTGATTAAGTTAACTTGGGTAAAAGTTTCTTTGATTAGCAGGAAAAGTAGCAACAGTAAATAACAGTAGTCTTGCTACTTCCTAAAATGGCAACAAATGAACACACCTAGGTGGATGCTGACTGTTGAGCACTTTCTATCACCATTTCTTCCTAAGGAACAGGAGTTCATTGGTTTTCTTTGTTCACTCACAAAAGCACAGAAACATCAAAGCCTCAACCTGCCTTAAGCTCTTGGAGCGTTGCCTCAGGAGGGAACAAGAAGAAAAAGTTTCCAGAGTGTTCAGAATGCAAATAACATTGACACCTATTTCAGAGTAAGCCCTGGAGGAAAGAAAACTTATCAGACAAAGCTTTTCTTGCCTAATGCTGGCATATTTCCCGCTAAAGTTTAATTCGTTTTGAAATTTCAAGGACTAAGTTCGATGGTATGAAATGGGCATCATTCTATAAGGGCTTCTATGCACTTTGTTTCGCTGTTTCTGGATGCCAACATCTTGGTTATAATGCCAGTCCAGGTATCTGGCAATATAGGTATTATCTAAATATCAAGATATTTAGATCAACATCTAGATAGTTTTTTTATTTGGACTTTATGAAACCAACAAAAAGGATATTTAGAGAATGACAGAAACAATATTCTGCAATGTTCCTTCAGTAGAATTTATTGAAGATGTACAAGTATCACAAAATAAATAAGAATTACAGCAGAACTCTTACTCTTTTTTTCTTACTCTTTTTTCTTTTTCTTTTTCTCCTCTTTTTTCTTACTCTTATAGGAATAAATGATTGCCAGTGTCTTCTGTAATTTAGATGACCATCTTTAACATCTGTGTGTCCCTTGATGTTCTCTCTATATTTTGTGTTGCAATGTGTGCTCACGTTGTGGCCCTTTTTAAATAAGTGGCCCTTTTAAAATAGGAAGTTGTAGTTTTATTTCTGTAGCTGCTCAAAGTTTACACTTCCCACCCCGCCCTGAGATGGAGTTTTGCTCTGTTGCCCAGGCTGGAGTACAGCGGAGTGATCTTGGCTCACTGCAACCTCTGCCTCCCGGGTTCAAGCAATTCTCCTGTCTCAGCCTCCCAAGTAGCTGGGATTACAGGCGTGAGCCACCATGCTCAGCGTTTTGTTTGTTTGTTTGTTTTTGTATTTTTAGAAGAGATGGGGTTTCACCATGTTGGCCAGGCTGGTCTCAAACTCCTGACCTTGTGATTTGTCCCGCCTTGGCCTCCCAAAGTGTGGGATTACAGGCAAACTTTGCAGTTTATGTATAGAGTGTTTCAATTATTTTCTACAGAAGATGAGCTTCTCTGGCAAAGGCTTAATGAGACTCACCAGTACGGGGTGGGATTATACTTCGCTGCCTGCTCCCTCAAAGTCACATGGGGCAACGTGACTAATTCTAGCCAGTGAGGTGTGAGTAGAAAAATCATGTGTCACTTAAATGCCAGAGCATAGCATTGCATTGCCATTGTTGAACCCTTCAACTTGCTCTTCTTTTGCTACAATGACCATGGGAGCATGTGTTGATGTGGAGGGACTGAAAGATTGAAGCTGAATGGTAGGCTGAAACAACACAGAGGACACCTGACTTGGAGAGGTTCCCTGGTCTGCGGCAAATTTTGCCTCAACAAGAAACAAATATATGTTTTAAGACAACTGAGATTTTTGTGGGCTGTTTGTTATCACAGAATAACTTTTCCTGTTCTGACCTGACTGATACGGGTTTTCTTAGTTGTGTTCTGCAAATATTTGACTGTTTCGTCTGTTAGCTAAAATTCTCTAACTTGAGAGCCACTGCTTTCTTTCAGTTGTATTTGCTTTCACTTTAGGTACCTGGGTATGGGGCAGATGAAGACCTTTGGTGAAAAGGAGGTAATTGCTCTTCAGAGATTCTGCTTTAAACATAGATTTTCCCTTAATCACCATGGCGCTTCTTGTGTAACACCATTTGGCATTCCGTAGATGTGTATTGACTTGGGTATTATTTTTAAACCCTCTTGTGCTTGATGTCATGTGAGCTCCAAAGGTTGATTTCTTTCGAGTGTAACAGGATCATTCTAGATGAATACTAATTTATGAACTCTCAGCCCCCTTCCACATCTTTTTAAAACCTAATTCCAGATATTCAATTTCTCCTGGGGCATTCTGAATGCTTAAATTGTTGTATATGCATGACATGTGTTCTATGGCATGGATGTGGCCATTGCCTTATGCTGTTCTCTCTCTCTGCCCTGCTGTGTTCAGAAATGAAGATTTTATTAACAATAATGAGAGAATGTTAATAAGTACTATGGCATTAAAGCAGGTACTTTGTAGTTACAAGATGAGAAGCTGCTATTAACAACAACAATACAACAAACCCACAACAGTCTACTTATTGTTCAATAGCTCTTTTACATGCATTACCTTGATTGACCTAAAGAAAGATCTAGACTTTTACTATCACCATTAAAAACCGGGAGTTAGAAGTAGTTTGTTTTTAGCAAAGTAGAACTACAAAATATGCCTTTAGATTGAGTTTTTCCTATATTTGCTTTTCATATTAATACTTAACAATTTACTTCTTTAGAGTAACAATGAAAGAATAGAATTTTTCAGATGTAATCGATATTTCACAGCCTGAGTGAGGATCAGTTGGGAATTTATATCCGAATCGAAATGAATTATACTCCTGTATATTGAGGTTTTGCCTTCTTTTCCTTCTTCTCCACCACCCCCAGCCCACATCCTTGTCTATCCCACCATGATGTAGACTCCAGCATGGTTTTTCATAAAATGTGAAACATGCCTTCTAAGCTGTGTGAGGAAATTCTGACTGGACTCTAGTACTTCTGGGAGGAAAGAAAAAGAAATGGCCGTTTGTAAAGTTGTCATTTTAGATGAGTGAGATTGAAGAAACACCGCCAATGTTCCAAAATAAACAAAGGTTGAATTGATATATCTTATTAACATTTTAAAAAGATAAGACAAATTAATCTAATTTGAAATATGAATGATACACTGGTTCGTGTGATATTTTGGTGTTTGTAAGAAAACTGTATGACTTGTGCAGGCAATCTGTCTGTCTAGGTCTCAGTTTCTTCCTCTGTAAAAGGAGAAAGTTCAACTAGATTACCAGTATGGGTTCTCTAGCACTGATATTTTGTTCCTTCAGCATTCAAAGAATCTAATGGCACATCTGGAATTGATTCACAAAAGAAAGCGTAATCATACCATTTGCCCCCACCCCTATAGCCTCAAACTACTAAACCTTTTCATAGTCACAGAATATCCCTTCTCAGATGATAGCATAAATTCAGAAGATTACACTGGGCTTCTCTGTAACTTTGCTCTAATAGGCTAAAGGAAATTACTCCAATTGAATTTGCATGCTTGCAAACAACGAATCTGTGAAATCAGTGAACATCACCCAATATCTTTGTCTTTAAAAAATGTTTCTTAAAGGGCCCATAGTCTACTTATGGCCCTGGCATAATTTCACTAGTTTATATGGCAAAGGAAAATTGTTTCTTCCTTTTGTCTATGTAGAGAATACTCTAAATGTAAAGCAAATGTAATCTAGATGCATTGTTCATAAATGTTATCTTATGTTTCGAAGGGTACATTTTGACTAAAACTGTGATGGTTCTGAAAGATGCTATTTCTTTTGATAATTTTTGGAAGACGTATTTTTTTCAATGTTGAAATAACTATATATTTACTGGAAGTTGCCAAGAAATGCCCAGAGACACACAAACTTTCCCATGTGTTTTCCATAGGCTGTCTATTTGTTGGCCACAATATAAGAGCAGACATGAATACATACAAGAACTAGGAACATTAAAAGCATAACATGATATACATTTAATTGTGCTAACTGAAAAACAGAAGTGACAGCATTAAACCTCTGAACACAGTAGTTGAAAACCATCTTAAGAATAAATTATTGTGACTGGGTGCCGTGGCTCACACCTGTAATTCCAGCAGCTGGGGAGGCCGAGGCAGCTGGATCACTTGATTTCAGGAGTTTGAGACCAGCCATGATGAAACCCCATCTCTACTAAAAATAAAATCATTAGCCAGACATGGTGGCACACATCTGTAATCCTACCTACTCAGGAGGCTGAGGCATGAGAATTGCATGAAACCGGGATGCAGAGTTTGCAGTGAGCCAAGATCATGCCACTGTACTCCAGCCTGGGCAACAGAGTGAGACTCTGTCTCAAAAATAATAACAACAACAATAATAATAATAATAGATTGTTAAAAGATAACTAACATATATGGAAGAATTTGAGTACATGGGGATTTAAAAATGTTAGAATGAAAATGAATTAAACAGAGTCATGTGCTCTGGGAATTCAAAATTTAAAATACGTCCTGAGGCTATTGTAAGGAAACTTAAAAAAAACCCACATTATTAAAAAGACACAAAAAAAGAATCAGGAAATGTTACTTTTAAGATTATTCAATAAACCACAACTATCCTCAAAAAGTCAGATAAAGCTGCATCATATTGTTAACAGCAATTTCCTCTGGATTATGGTACTTGAGTAAGTCTAATTTCCTATGTTTCAATTTCTGTAATACTTTAATTTTATTAAAAATGCAAACATTTTCTATAGTTATCAAGCAAAAAAGAATCTAGCAAAGAATTATATAACTTACCTACTTTTTTGGCTTTGTAACTTGGATAAAGGACCATTCACTCTGCCTTCTCCAGTGTTGACACCTCGCATAAGTATAGTACAATGCCAAAACCAGTTGATTCCATTGGTACAATCCACAGAGCTTTTTCAGATTTTCACTCCTTATACATAGATGCACTTGCATCTGTGTTCAATGTAATCATAACATATGTAGCTTCATGAAAAGGTGTTTTAAAAATAAAGCTATAAAGAAATTTGTGTTGGGGGCATGTACAAAACATCAGTAGTGTTTTTCTCTAACATTAGCTTCTTCAGCAGAAGTTCTGCTTCCAATAATGATTGAACATCTCAGTGGAAAGTAGATCAACTTTGCAGTGGTAATAACTAAAGAAGATATTTGTAATTGGGAATAAAAAACTGTTTTAAACCACAAAGATCTACCAAGACAGCCAGTATTTGTGGGTTTAAGATCCTGTTTAAAAAAAAAAAAAAAAAGGAAAAAATTGAGATAAACCTGGTATTCTAGGCAACTTTTTCTCCTTGATATATGCACTTATGTATAAGGGGGATGGGGAGAAATGCTGAGATGCCAAGCATAAAGCATCTGTTTAGGACTGGCGTGGTGGCTCATGCCTGTAATCCCAGCACTTTGGGGGCCAAGGTAGGTGGATCTCTTCAGCTCAGGAGTTCAAGACCAGTCTGGGCAACATGGCAAAATCCCATTTCTACAAAAAATACAAAAATCATCCAGGCATGATGGTGCACACCTGTGGTCCCGTGTACTTGGGAGGCTGAGGCGGGAGTATTGCTTGATCCCAGGAGGTTGAGGCTGTAGTGAGCCCTGATCATGCCACTGCACTGACACAGTGAGACCCTGTTTTTTCCTTAAAATAAAAAAATTGTTGAAAGACCCATTGTTTGGAATGGGAGAAAATACTAATTTATACTAGATTCCTAATTTATACTAGATTACACATAGTGTAATTTTTTTTTTTTGTTAAAAATACTCATTGTTGAAATCAGAGGTTTCTCTTTTTTAAAATTTATTTTTATTTATTTTTTATTTTTTATACTTTAAGTTTCAGGGTACATGTGCACAACGTGCAGGTTAGTTACATATGCATACATGTGCCATGTTGGTGTGCTGCACCCATTAACTCGTCATTTAACATTAGGTATATCTCCTAATGCTATCCCTCCCCACTTCCCCCAACCCACAACAGTCCCCAGTGTGTAATGTTCCCCTTCCTGTGTCCATGTGTTCTCATTGTTCAATTCCCACCTATGAGTGAGAACATGCAGTGTTTGATTTTTTGTCCCTGCGATTGTTTGCTGAGAATGATGGTTTCCAGTTTCATCCATGTCCCTACAAAGGACATGAACTCATCATTTTTTATGGCTGCATAGTATTCCATGGTGTATATGTGCCACATTTTCTTAATCCAGTCTATCATTGTTGGACAAATAGTGTAATCTTTTAACCACTTTTAAAAGGGTAAAATAACAAAGCTTATTAATAAGGGGGGAAATGAAATAATAAAATGTTAATTAATTAAAAAGAAAGCCAGAAAGTAATGAAAAATAAACATTAAATAGGTAGAAAAAAGAAAAGTATTAGATGACAGATTCAAATCTCCAATTATAAAATAGAGATTATGACCAATTTCATCTCAATAGTTCTGCTTTTTTATCCTTCTTTTGTAGTTTTTCAAATTTGGATTTTCCCTTCTTCCAGATTTTTAAGAGAGTATCCTCTCATCTCTCAGCTTTTCCCAGAATTCCTTTGCTTGGTGAAATCTAATCTATGAGACAGAACAGGAAAATGGGAGGAGAACAGCATTTTGCATCTATCTACAACACTTTGGCAGTGAACATGGGAAAAAAACATCTCTTTACCTCCTTAGGCTTCTATTCCTTCATGTAAAAGATAAATCCACCAGAATGAATTTTCCCCAAGCCTTTTTCAGGCCTATGATCCCTTTAAGCCTGGGCTCTGTACCTATGCCATGGGGCTAAAGTTTATCATAATCTCTTATATTTTGAATGCTTTTGAGAGGAAGTGCCAAGAAACTTAAACTTCAAATTTCATCCGTCTCTGGTCACATATTCTGTACTCACAATACCTCAAATACAAAAAATAAAGATGAACTGTGTGGCAGGATTGTGGTAAGAAGGTAAGACATACTGTGGTGGAAGGATTACTGGCCTTGGGTTCAGGAGAACTAGGTTCTAAGCTGGATTCTGCTCTTAATTAGCCGTGTGATATTTGGCAAGTTATGTGAGTTCTTAGCTTTGCCAGAGAATAAGAAAAGTATATTGGAAAACATTTCATACATTATATAAAAAAAGAACAAGAACAATAAAAATTAAACGTTTTATTACAAATGAGTTCAAATTAAAATACATGTAACAGATTAGAAAACGATCTGCAACATATCTAAAGGACAAAGGATAAAGTTCTAAAAAATATACAGAGATATTACAAATCAATAAAAAACAGGCAAATAAACCAACAGAATATCAATAGAGGATGTGAACAGGCATTTTGTTGCTAATTTCAGACTTTGGAACAATGTTACGTGTACAAATGCCCAATAGGAATGTTGTTGTTCATCAATAACCATATTCCTGCTGTCACATATAAGTTCAACTCATAGAATATGTAAGTCTATTAACTACAGTATTTTGATTCAAGGAACTTCACTCTGGTGTTGTATGAAAGCAATGGAAGTAGGAACAAGAGGCGTGGATGAAGACTATACTTGCTCTGCAATTTTAGACAATCCTCTGGGTCCTACCTCCTTCCCTGGAAAACTGTGTGTATAATAATATTTGCTCAATTTTCCTGATCAAAGACAAAAATAAGAAATTGCTTTGTATTTTACAGACACAAAGTGTTATTATTATTGAAATATTTTATAAAGTAAACTCTAAAGAAGTCTACAAATGTGATTGGTGCCAATAACAAGGAACTAGAGGCAAGAATGGAATAATTGTTTTCTGTTCACCAATTATTGAGTTCCAATATCCTAAGTCTGCCAATGAGATATGTGACATGTCAAAAAGTGGCTGTGGCTGGGCGTGGTGGCTCACGCCTGTAATCCCAGCACTTTGGGAGGCTGAGGAGGGTGGATCACAAGGTCAAGAGATCGAGACCATCCTGGCCAACATGGTGAAACCCCGTCTCTACTAAAAATACAAAAATTAACTGGGTGTGGTGGCACGACCTGTAGTCCCAGCTACTTAGGAGGCTGAGGCAGGAGAATCACTTGAACTCAGGAGGTGGAGGTTGCAGTGACCCGAGATCACGCCACTGCACTCCAGCCTGATGACAGAGCAAGACTCCGTCTAAAAAAAAGAAAAAAAGGTGACTGTGATACTTTTTTTCTTTTAATGTTCGTATATACTTGTTCTGCTTTATACTCCCCTGCATGTTCAAGAACTTAAAGTTATACCAATAATCCAAATATATATTCTTCAAATAAACTAAACTAGGCAAAATATATAAAAAGTAAAAGTTTCCTTCATCCTTTCTCATCCAGCTTCCCCCTCATTGGAGAAAAATTTGGAATGCATCTTTCTACATCTTTTTTCATGTGTTTGTGTAAGTATTTAGGTGTTTTTTTCCCACAAAAGTAATCATGCTGTACTTGTGTTCTGCAACTTGCTTTATTTTGCTGGTTAACTTAAGAACATGCTTTACAGATCATTTAAGAGTAGTAAATACAACATATTTGATTATTAATTGTTGCATATTATTCCATAAAATGCAGATACTATTAAGGTTATTAACGATGTTTCAACTAATAGATGCACAGTTAGGTTGTTTAGGGTTTGTGTAATTATGTGAGAGTATTTTTGAAGGAGAGATTTCTAAGAATGTAATTGATCAAGCAAATATTTATTACATGTAATTAGATAAATATTGCCAAATTATCTCCCAAAGGCAGAGTTTGGGTTTTCCAAATTGCACTCCCATCAATGAAACATGAAATGCCTTTTCTCCCACACCCTCATAACAATGCACATTCTCAAAATTTAATTTTGGCTCATTTGATGAGAGAAAATAACTCACTGGTTAATAGTGAAGTAGAACGAAATTTTACACATACTTTCTATATATCCTTGCGATTCTTCTTCTGTGAACCGCTTGTTCATATCCTTCACCTGTTTTCTGTTGGATGATTTGTCTGCTTCTTACTGATTTGTTAAAATCGCTTTACAGTTTTTGAGTCTTTATTTTTTGTCCCTTATATATGTTGCAAATATTTTTTGAACCTGTTACATGTGTTTTAATTTATTAGTGATATCACTTGTCATAAAAGTTTAAATTTTCATTTTTTGTTCTTTTTTTGTGACTTCTATGTTTTCCAGTGTGCTTTTCCAGTATTTTTATTGTTTTGTTTTGTATATTAAGGAATTTTTTTAGTAATCTGGAATTTATTTGGGGATATGATAGGAATTATAAGTTTAACTTTTTTTCCCAAATTGATAGCAAATTATTTCAACATGGTTATAAAAATTAATTGAGTCCTTTCTATGGTTGTTGAGTATAGCATTTTGTATATTAAATTTCAATGACACATGATTCTATCTCTGAAACTCTATTCTATTTAATCTCATTGTGTAAGCTTGCATTATAGTAGTTTTAATTATGCATCTTTCTTCTTGAAACTTTGAAAATTTATTCTTTTCCTTAAATAATTTTGCCATCTTTTAGATCATTAAACAATTTTTCTCTTTTAATCTATTAATTTTGTAGAATTATAGTAATGGAGTTCCTGATGTTGAACTATCCTTACACTTCTATAAAAATCCTATTTGGTTGTTGTTTTCATACAATGCTGGATTAGATTTTCTTACACCGAAGATTTTTTTATTCATGTACCAAATGAGATTGGCCTCAGAGAAAGATTCTTCCAAATCTTTCTCTACACGTTGCATAAATGGCTTTATATTTTAAAATAAAGATTATTATACTAGATTTTTGGATTGAGCTGGGAAGTTTTCCATCTTTTTCTATGCTTTGGAAACAATTATACAATGTAGCAATGATCTGTCCTTTGAAAGTTAGATATATATACCCATGATGTTGCCTGGTCTAACTCTAGTTTAAGAGATAGATTTTAATTTTGATAGCGATTATTACATTTTAGGTGGCTATATTTAAATATAATTGCTTGGTTTCGAATGTTTTTATGTTTTGTATATAAATTCTGCTTAAGGTTTGCTGGTTTCATTGCTTTACTAGCCAGTACATCTCCTGTAAATACCATACTATGATCTTACCACTTCTCCATCAATTACGTCACACAAAATAACTCAATATAAGACTCATACTTTGGAGTAAAACAAGCCTTAAACCTCTTAGTCTTCATTTTCTCAGTATCAGCTTTATTATCATTATTTAGTTTACTACTACTGTTTTCAGAAAAAAATGGATCTTTTCTTGACTCTCCTTCCCCCAAAATGTCACTGAAGATCACCTTAACTTTAGTTTATTAAGGTTAAAAATATAAATATTACTTCCCTAATTTAGCTAATAATGATGAACCATAAACTTAAAAATAAGCTTGATTAAAAATGAAAGTGGTTACAAAAGAACAAATTATAAAAGTAAATACATGCTTTGTTCCAAAAATTTTTATATGCTTTTGGCAGTTAACGAACTAACAAAATGCCAAGTGTTGTCACATGTCATACCACATGTGATTCATCATGCAATTTCAACAACCCAGCTAGTTTGTACACTGTTCAAGTTTTATTGCCTGATCATGGTATTGGATGTTGCAGCAAAGTCAAATTGTTTCTAAATACTTACTTTTACTTTCTGTATTTGTTGTGGTCCAGTAGTAATGCATTTGTAGACTGGCACCAGAATGGGGGCCAGTGTTGTGTAATACTGTTGTAGGTCGCCCCTTTAAGTGGTAGAATCAAGATTCCAACCAAGGAGTGTGCACTGTTCCCTTGCTTTCTCAGTGGGGTGCTTTTGGACTCCTTGGAATCCTACTCTGCCATGATGAGCTATTTTTTTTCCAGCTCCTTCCATGTACGCAGGCTTGGAACCAACCAAACCCTCTGTAAAAAGTTCAGTCCTGTTATGCCCTTTTCCCTGGAGGTCATCAGATCCCCTTAGGTGAACATTTGGGGACTTAACTTGTTTCCTAGACCATTATTAGCTGGTGGCAAATACTCATTTCCCTTTCTCTGAATTTAAAGCCAAAGACAATCTCCATCTACTACTTGCTCAAACTGGGTTCTAGTCCTTCAGCTCACCATGGAGGAGATATCAGGGATTCCAACAGAGAGAGAAAGCATTACTAGTGATGCTTAACTGTGGCTCTTGTTATCAATTTTCTTTTCATTTTTCTTTTTGAGATAGAGTCTTGCTCTGCTTCTCAGGCTGGAGTGCAGTGGCGCAATCATAGCTCACTGCAGCCTTGACCTCCTGGGCTCAAGTGATCCTCCTACCTCAGCCTCTTGAGTAGCTAGGACTACAGGCATGCACCACTGTGCTTGGGTAATTTTAAACATATTTTGGAGAGACAGGATCTCAGTATGTTGCCCAGACTGGTCTTCGGCTTCTGGTCTCAAGTGATCCTCCTGCCTCAGTCTCCCAAAGTGCTGGCAGTACAGACATGAGCCACCGTGCCTGACCTGTTATCAATTTCTTAGTAATAGAACTATGAAAATGATTAGATGTTCCTCTCTTTATTCAGCACCCATCTATAGCTGCTTAGTCCCACCCTCCCATGATTCTTCCCTTCCCTTCTTATATAGACTATTAGAAACTGTGACCTTTTTGCAACCATTTTTTTAAGAAGCAGATTCACTGCAAATAAATATAATTAAAAACTCAAAATTTTGATTAGGCTTCATGTTTGGTAGGACCTGTTTAGTTTTCCTCTCACAATATCTAATAAATATTTATTTTTATCTAATAAAGCTCCAAAGATATATTTAGGATAGAGAATGAAATGCTACTGACCAAATTAGAGTCCTTCAGATTATTTAATTCAGGCGAGCTTATTTCAAAGCAGTGGCCATCAGGAGGAAGAGGCTGTAGATAAATATTGAATTACTTAAAAAATAATTGTGTGCCTCATCCTTCCCTTTTTAAATCACAGAAGTAATGAATATTCTTAATGAAGTACAATATATTTTACTAAGAAGTAAAAGGGAAATAAGTTTAATCATCCTAAAGCTACCAACCAGAGAAAATAATTTACTATGTAACCTGCCAGAAAATTTGTGCAAGTTTACCTATAAATATATTGAAAAGTGTCCATTTCCTCTGTGTGTGTGTTTGTATCCTTAATTTTTCACTCACATATCAGTAAATAAAAGTCTGCCTCATAATGGTGACATGCTATTCCATTGTGTGAGCGATTACAGTTTATATAGTCATACTCCTATTATTGGATGTTACATTGTTTCTCATTTTTCACTACTTTAAACACACTGTAACAAAAATAATTGAAGCATTTTGTTTTAAAAATTTGGTGCTAATTATATAATGCATCTCTGGGAAAGGAGGATCCACTCAAGCTATTAAGAACTCCTGCTTTACTGGCGGGATTTGATGACAACATGTCTCACAGGAAGTTCTCTGCTCCCAGACATGGGTCCCTGAGCTTCCTGCCTGGGAGGCACGGCAGCAGGCATCATGGGAAGGTGAAGAGCTTCTCCAAGCATGACCTTTCCCAGTCAGTCCACTTCATGGCATTCCAGGTTTACAAGGCTGGCATGACCTACATTGTGTGGGAAGTCTGTAGGCCAGGATCCAAGGTGAACAAGAGGGAAGCAGAAGCTGGGCCATTGTGAAAATGCCACCCATGGTGGTTGTAGGAATTGTGGGCTATGTGGAAACTCCTTGAGGCCTCCGGACTTTCAAGACCACCTATGCTGAGCACATCCAGAATTAGTAAAAGAGGCGCTTCTGTAAGAACTGGCATAAATCTGAGAAGAAGGCCTTTACCAAGTACTGCAAGAAATGGCAGGATGAGGATGGTGAAAAGCAGCTGGAGAAGAACTTCAACAGCATGAAAAAGTACTGCCAAGTCATCTGCATCATTGCTCACACCCAGATGTGCCTGCTTCCTCTATGCTGGAAGGCACCTGATGGAGACGCAGACGAATGGAAGCACTGTGACCGAGAAATGAGAGTAGTCCCAGGAGAGTCTAGAGCGGCAAGTACCTGTGAACCAAGTGTTTGGGCAGTATGCAATGATCAATGTCACTGGGGTGACCAAGGGCAAAGGCTACAAAGTGATCACCAGTCATTGGCACACCAACAAACTGTCCTGGAAGACCCACTAAGGGCTGCACAAGGTTGCCTGTGCTGGGGCATGACATCCTGTCCATGTCGTTTTCTCTGTGGTATGCACCGGGCAGAAAGGCTACTACCACTGCACTGAGATCAGCAAGAATACCTCTACGATCATCCAGAGCTACCTTATCAAGGACGGCAAACCGATTAAGAACAACGCATCCACTGATTATGATCTGTCTGACAAGAGCATTAATCCTCTGGATGGCTTTATCTATGGTGAAGTGACCAATAACTTTGTCATGCCAAAAGACTGTGTGGTGGGAACCAAGAAGTGAGTGCTCAACCTCTGCAAGTCTTTGCTGGTACAGAGCAGTGGCCTCTGGAGAACACTAACACCACCTCCAAGTTGGCCATGGCAGCTTCCAGACCCTGGAGGAGAAGAAAGCATTCATGGGACCACTCACGAAAGATGGAACAGCAGAGGAAAAAGGAGCTTAATGTCAGGAACAGATGGTGCAGCCAGTGGGGTCTCAATAGGAGTTATTTTTCTACTGAAAAACAAAACAAAAACTCTGAATCATAAGGTTGGTTGATGTCGTTCATTTTACTTTGTGCTTTATAACTTCCATTTATAAAACAAAACAAACAACAAATAAAAATACTCAAAAATTATAACAAACCACTCACTATATCTAGAACTGCAGTATGAGTTTGAAGGTGGGCAAACCTATTCCCCGGCTGCTCCCACCCCTAATTCTCCACCCTATATTCTCTTATGCTATCTAGAATCATCTGGCCTTAATTTTTAATCACTTTTTTCTCCTTAAAAACTAAGAGATAAGAAAATTCAAAGCAGAGATTTGATATACAGGTACCTTGTTTTATTGCACTCCACTTTATTATATTTTACAGATATTGCATTTTTTACAAATTGAAGTTTGTGGCAACCCTGTGTCAAGCAAGTCTACTGGTACCATTTTGCCAACAGCTTGAGCTCACTTCCTGTCTCTGTGTCATATTTGGATAAGCCTTGCAGTATTTCAAATTTATTACTATTATATCTGTTATGGTGATCTCTGATGTTACTATTATAATTCTTTTGGGGTACCACAAATCACACCTATATAAGATGGTGAGTTTAATTGATAAATATGTCTGTTCTGACTGCGCCACTGACTGGCAGCTCTCCATCTTTCTCCCTCTCCCTGGATTTTCATATTCCCTACAACATAAAATATTGAAATTAGGCCACTTAATAACATAACAATGGCCTCTAAGTGTTCAAGTGAAAGGAAGATTCACATCTCTCTCACTTTAAACCAAAGCTAAAAATGTTTAAGCTTAGTGAGGACAGCATGTTGAAAGCTGAGACAGGCAGAAAGCTAGGGTTTTTGTGCCAAAAAGTTAGCCAAACGGTGAATGCAAAGGAAAAATTCTTGAAGGAAATTAAAAATGCTACTCTAGTGAACACATGGATGATAAGAAAGCAAAACAGCCTTATGGCTGATATGGGGAGAGTTGTAGTGGTCTGGTTAGAAGATCAAACCAGCCACAACATTCCCTTAAACCAAAGCCTAATCCGGAGCAAGGCCCTAACTCTCCTCAATTGTATGAAGGCCAAGAGAGGTAAGGAAGCTGTAGAAGAAAAGTTTGAAGCTAACAGAAATTGGTGCATGAGGTTTAAGGAAAGAAACCATCTCCATAATATGAAAGTACAAAGTGAAACAGCAAGTATTGATGTAGAAACTGCAGCAAGTTATCTAGAAGATCCAGCTAAGATCAACAATAAAGATATCTACACTAAACAACAGATTTTCAATGTAGATGAAACAGCGTTCTCTTGCAGGAAGATGCCATCTAAGTCTTTCATAACTAGAGAGGAGAAGTCAATGCTTACCTTCAAGGGACAGGCTAACTTTCTTTTTAGGGGCTCAGTGCAACTGGTGACATTAAATTGAAGCCAATGCTCATTTACTATTCCAAAAATCATAAGGCCCTTAATTATTATGCTAAATCTGTTCTGCCTGTGCTCTGTAAGTGGAACAACAAAGCTTAGATGACAGCGTATCTGTTTACAGCATGGTTTACTGCATAGTTTAAGCCCACTGTTGAGATCTACTGCCCAAAGAAAATATTCCTTTTAAAATATTACTGCTTATTGACAATGCACTGGGGTCAGCCAAGAACTCTCATGGAGATGTACAAGGAGATTAATGGTTTCTCGCCTGCTAACACAACATTCATTCTGCAGCTCGTGGATCAAGGAATAATTTCAACTTTCAAGCCTTATAATGTAAGAAATACGATTTTTAAGGCTACAGTTGCCCTGGATAGTGATTCCTCTGATGGATCTGGGCAAACTAAATGGATAACCTTGTGGAGAGACTTCACTATTCTGGATGCTATTAAGAATGATGGTGATTCATGGGAAGAGGTCAAATATCAACACTAACAGGAGTTTGGAAGAAGTTTACGTCAATCTTCATGGATGACTTCGAGGGGTTCACAACTTTACTAGAGGAAGTAACTGCAGATGTGGTGGAAAGATCAAGATAACTATAATTATAAGTGAAGCCTGAAGATGTTACTGAATTTCTATAATCTCATGATAAAATCTGAACAGATGAGGAGGTGCTTATGGACAGGCAAAAAAGTGGTTTCTTAAGATGAAATCTCCTTGTGAATGTGCTGTGAACATTATTGAAATGATAGCAAAGAATTTAGGATAGAAATAAACTTAGTTGATAAAGTAGTGGCAGGGTTTGAGAAGATTGACTCCACTTTTGAAAGAAGTTCTATTGTGGGTAAAATACTCTCAAACACAGCATGCTACAGAGAATCTTTTTCGAAAAGAAGAGTCAATTGATGTAGCAAACTTCACTGATGTCTTAGTTTAAGAAATTGAGGCAGCCATCCCAACCTTCAGCAACCACCACACTGATCAGTCAGCAGCCATCAACATAGAGGTAAGACCCTCCACCGTTAGCAAGATTATAACTTGCTGAAGGCTCATATGATCATTAGCATTATTTGTCAATGAAGTATTTTTAAGTGAAGCTATGTACATTACTTTTTTGGACTTAATGTCATTGCATACTTAATATATAATACAGTGTAAACATAACTTTTCTATGCAGTGGGAAACCGAAACATTTGTGTGACTTGCTTCATTGTGATATTTGCTTCATCACAGTGGTCTGAAACCAAACCTGAAAAATCTCCAACGTATGCCTGTACTGAGAGCAATTTAACAAATAAATAATTGGGTGTTCATCTTGTGAGGCTGCTAAGATGAATAATGGGACAAGAAGCTAATATTTATTGTTTCCTCTGTGTCAGCTTTTAAATATTCGTATTTTACTCAGTCTTCACAATACCTCTGCAAAGCTGATGTCCCAGATGAGGAAACTGAGTTCTGGGGAAATCATATGATTTAACCAAGATCAAATCTAGTAAGTGACAGAGACAAATTGGAACCCAGGGCTTTGTGGCTTCACTGTACCTTTTGCCTATGGATAAGCACAGCACCTAACCTCAAGAGTTCACTAAATGGTGGCATAATGAAGAAGTTACGGCTGACTATAATTCATTTGCCTACATACTTGTAACTTGTCTGTTTACTTTTCTCTAATTTGATGGGGAAACCCAGGTAGTTCCTTACTATGAGGGAATGCTATACTTAAGCAGGATTGAAACGGAAATGATTATAATGAAAATATATTTGTGGAGACAATACTGGCATGGTGTAGCAAATGATGTATCCATGGGAGACAGGGACTTTCAAGAATTATAAAAGCAATCTGAAAAATTAGCCAAATATATGTGGTCACCACTTATTCAATGAGGAGAATAATAATAATAATTTTAAAATCCGCCACTACCACCAGTAAGAATAATTTACTCACCATCTTCTAAAGTTGGAAATGAGTAGGGATGAGATGAAGTTTGGAAGTAATCAGCAAGCCTGGGATGGTTTAAAAGGGTCAGTTCACTTTAATAAGTTGGGAAACACCTTTAGTACATGATGGTGTTTTTTTTTTTCTTTTCTCTCTCTCTCTTTTTTTTTTTTTTTTTTGAGATGGAGTCTCACTGTGTTGCCCAGGCCGGAGTGCAGTGGCGTGATATGGGCTCACTGCATCCTCCGCCTGCTGGGTTCGAGTGATTCTCCTGCCTTAGCCTCCTGAGTAGCTGGGATTACAGGCACCCGCCACCATGCCCACCATGCCCACCACCATGTCCGCCCCCATGCCCAGCTAATTTTTGTATTTTTAGTAGAGACGGGGTTTCACCATGTTGGTCAGACTGGTCTCAAACTCCTGACCTCAAGTGATCTGCCCACCTCGGCCTCCCAAAGTGCTGGGATTACAGGTGTGAGCCACTGTGCATGGCCCATGATGGTATTTTCATTTCAGCCACCATACATGAGCAAATGTACTTAAATATATGTGTGTGTGTGTGTGTGTGTGTGTGTATATCTTTCTTTTTTAAAATTTAAATCTATATACACTTAAAGCAAGACTCTTAGTTAAGATCCTCCTGGTTGGATTTGTTGCCCAGGAAGCCAGAGAGGGTTCCTGCTGAGTCCTCCTGGAAGGAGAGTGTATTAGGAATCTTTCCTCCACATCTCTGTTTTTTCACTTCGTTGGACCTTCCTGCTTGAAAGAAATGACAATGCTTAGCTTGAGGAAGACATGCCTTTACATAAGGTATTAGCCAGTTCAAGTTCTGTTTGAAATGCAACACACAAACAAACAAATAGGAACTTTTTTTTTTCTGTTTCAATATAGAGATCAGAAATAATACCACCAAGTGAGAGTTGTAGATGGGCAAATTTTATTTCAAAAGTGAGCTGAATATACCAAAAGCTATGATATGGTGAAAAGAGGACCAAGGTCAGGACTAGAAGTTTCAATTCTATGTCCTCCCCTCACTAGTCATTTCTTAACCTGCCTGAACCTCAGGTTGTTTATCCAGGCAACAGTGAAAAATACTTGCCTCATCTACTTCTCAGGATTACTAATGATGATGAAATGAAACAATATACGTGAAAGTCACCTGTGAACACGGAATAGTATATACTATTTGTTATCATAGTTGTAGTCATTATTAGCTTCCACAATGCTTGATATAACTTGGTACTTGGTTACGACTTGTTTCTGTTGTTTTAATAACATTCCCATAGCCAAGAGCTGGAGTTTTGGAGCTCTGTGTGTTAGGGCTGGGAGGTTATGTGAACCTATTGAAAAATGATGGCTGATAACCAAAAAGAAGAATATGAGAAATCTGTGGGCTGTTCACCTCTAGTCTGGATTTATTACTCTTAGCCAGCTGGTCAGATTCTCTCTATAGCCCTGACCCCTATGTGTCAACAGGACTTTCTGTGCTCAGAAAAGAGGACAAGGTAGGAGGTTTCTTAAACTCACATTAACATTAAAGATAGACAGACACACACCAAAAAACCCAAAGCAAGGATGCTGACAAAACACATGACAGTTGGTCTGTAATTTCCAGAGAACCAGGTTGCAGTGCTTCCCCAGTGGTATGTTTTTTGTTTGGGTGGGGGTGAGGCGGTTAGAAAGACCTTTTGTCACAGTTGGATGAGCTGGGAGACATTGGCCTGCCCACCCGAGTCTAGGTTGAGATCTGGGACGGAAGAAGAAATATAGGTTCTTTGGCCTTATGTATGTCCTGGCATTTTAGACCTCCGCAGTATTCTACCTAAGGATTGGTCAGGACTTGATGCAAAATTGTTTCTCTGAAGCTGTTCCTGAAATTCCACAGAGTAAGAATACAACGTGTTCACACAGTGGATGACCACCTGGGTTTGTGTTTAAGAAAGGTCCCTATACTCAGAGAAGGTCCAGCCTGGTATGGTCCCAGGGCAACAGGGCCTTCGTAGCTGAATGACTGGGAAATGTCAGTGTTGCAATCTTTCCTTTTGAATTACAGTATTGGATTATTTTGCCTGCCTTTCTTCCCCTTTCATCTCTTTATACATTCATTTTCCCCTCATCCTTATACATTTTCACTCTTCAGAATCCCACTCCTCTTTATTTCTTTCCTCCTTCCATCTGTTACTTAATGGATACACACCTTCTGCAAGTGGTCTGTCTGTTCTTGTTGTTTGTTTTGTTGTTTGTTTGTTTGTTTTGAGACAGTATCTCTCTCTGTTGCCCAGGCGGAAGTGCAATGGCGGGATCATAGTTCACGACAACATCAAACTCCCAGGCTCAAGTAATCTTCCCCCCTCAGCCTTCCAAGTAGCTGGGACTATATGTTTGCACCAGTGTACCTGGCTAATTTTTTAAATTTTTCGTAAACACATGGTCTCACTGTGTTGCTCAGGCTGGTCTTGAACTCTTGGGCTCAAGTTATCCTCCTGCCTCAGCCTTCCAAAGTGCTGGGATTACAGGAATGAGCTAACGCACCTGCCCCTGCAAGTATGTTAACTGCTTCGTGTCCCATTTTCCTTATGTGTAAAGTGATAATAAGTATCCTCACTTACTAGAGGTTGAGGGCAGTTTATACCTGTTAATTCCCTTTCCTTCCTTTTCTTATATTTTCCTCATCAATTTTGTTTAAAGTTTTTTTTTCCATTTTTCTTTCATTTTTTTTCTTTCTTTTTCTTTTGAGACAGTGTCTTGCTTTGTCACCTAGGCTGGAGTGCAGTGGCGTATTCACAGCTCACTGTAGCCTCTACGTCCTGGGCTCAAGTGATCCATCTCCACCTCCCTAGTAGCTAGGACTGCAGGTGCCCACCACCATACCTGGCTAATTTCCAAAAAAAAAAAAAAAAAAAGAAATTGTAGATATGGGGGTCTCACTATGTTGCCCAGGCTGGCCTCAAACTCTTTGGCTCAAGCAGTCCTCCTGCTTTGGTTTCTCAAAGTGTTGGGATTACAGGTGTGAGCCACTGTTCTTGACCCCCCTTTTGCTTTATTTTTTTTTCCTCTGCCTCTCCCTCTCTTTCTTATGTGCAAAACTGTCTCTCACCAACTTAGATTTATGCTTTCAGTAAGCCACTTTGGAACATTATTTTCTACGGTCTAGCCACCTCTCCTTGGCTGCTATGGCAGGTGGTGTGGCTGCCCTGAGTAAGGCTTTCAGAATTGAAGGTAGAGGCTGGGCACAGTGGCTCACACCTGCAATCCTAGCACTTTGAGAGGCTGAGGTGGGTAGATTGCCTGAGCTCAGGAGTTCGAGACCAGCCTGGGTAACATGGTGAGACACAATCTCCACTAAAAATACAAAAGATTAGCCAGGCATGATACTGTGTGCCTGTAGTCCCAGCTACTTGGGAGGCTGAGGCAGGAGAATAACTTGAACCTGAAAGGCTGCGGTTTCAGTGAGCCGGGATTGTGCCACTGCATTCCAGCCTGGTTAACAGAGACACTGCCTCAAAACAAAACAAAACAGAATTGAAGGCAGACCTGCATTTATCTGTGTTCTTCTTCCACAGATAAGTGCAGCGTTGCTGAACCCAAGGATATCATAAATGCAGAGTGTGATTTGATGGTTTACATGTCTTCCCATGCTCAATTGCAACTGGTGGCATTTTCTTTTTTCAGTGAGAATTAACCAAATAGGAAGTAGTTTGTGGAAGTCTTGTCAACAACTAGAATTATTTGATTCTTGATATATTCAGCAAAAATCTTTCACTTTTGAGGATGTAGCTTGCAAGACCCTTTGATTCCTAACAACAAACCTAACTCCACCTTCTCTCAGCTACTTCTCAGTGTCCAATTCATAGGAGCTACAGAACGTTGACACTTCTATGTACCTTAGAAAAAATAGGTTAATGTTGACTCAAACATTCAGGGAAGTGTTCTCTGCCAGGAATATGACATGGTTTGGCTGTGCCCCTACCCAAATCTCATCTTGAATTGTAATTCCCATAACTCCCACGTGTTGTGGGAGGGAGCCTGTGGGAGGTAATTGAATCATGGGGACAGGTCTTTCTCATGATAGTGAATATGTCTCATGAGATCTGATGGTTTTATAAAAGGGAGTTTCCCCACACAAGCTCTCTTGTCTTGTCTGCCACCATGTGAGATGTGCCTTTCACCTTCTGCTATGATTGTGAGGCCTCCCCAGCCATGTGGAACTGTAGGTCTAATAAACCTCTTTCTTCTGTAAATTGCCCAATCTCTGGTATGTCTTTATCAGCAGCATGAAAACAGACTAATACAAACAGTATAATTGATTGAATTGGAAAGTGAGGCTCCATGCTTACAGCTGGCTGGGACCACTCAGCTTTTGCTCAATCTGTGTTCCCACTGCATGCTGGGTGCTGAACCAGGCACCAAAGTTACAATGGTGGGCAAGAAATCTTCTGTGCTCCTAAGTGGTCACCAACTAGTTGGAGTGAAAGCACGTAAATGGACAGTTTCTCTACCTGTGCTTTAGGTAAACTCAAAATTTGGGAAGAGTACCAGTGGTTGTGGGCAACCTCTCTACCTGTACTCCAGGTAAATCTAGGATATTGGGGACATAATAGTGTTGGTGACAGCTGGACATCTTGGGGGTGTTGGTGAGCAAGATTTCCCAAGAAGAAACACCTGACTTGAGTCCAGAAACAGATGAGGAGAATTTAGATTTGAAATGTACTAGGCAGGGAGAAAGAGAATTTTCTAGCTGGAAGGAGCAGCCCGTTCTGAGGCCTGGATATGTGAGTGAGAGAATGGTGCATGTGGGGGTTCAGGTGGCTCCATGAGACAGGATTGGGGAGTGCGGAGGCAAGGATTGGCGGGAAGATAGAGAGGGACGTGGAGGCCAGGAAGCTTTGACTGTTATGGGAAGGTATATGGACATTTTTTTCTGCAGGCAGGAAGGAACCCTTGAGGTCTGTTAAACAGGGAGAAAACATGACCACATATGCTACTTGAGTAACCTCATTCTTGGTTTTAGTAGAATCATCCACTGACAGGAGAGCAAGACTGGATGCAGGAATCCCAGCCAGGAGGGTGGCTACCAACATGGCTACACCTGGAATTGCTGGGGAGGTGCACAAAGTACGGATGCCTCTGTTTTACCCACAGATACTCTGATGTAATTGGTCTGGGATGTAGCTTGGGCTTTGGAATTTTTAAAAGCTTCCCAGGGGATTCTCATATACAGCCAAGCCTGAGAACCACTGATGTAAGAGAGGCAGAAATGGAGATACTGAAGGACTGTTAGGCTGGCTGGGCTTGGGCCGGACCATACTCCAGTGTTTCCTTTAAAGAGAAATTTCTTTTCTTTTAGAAGCAGTTGGCAGGTCCAGTCTGGAACTTGATGATCAACTGCAAGTGGGGTCACAAATGACTGTGAGGTGACCTGTAAGCCTATGAGTTTCATCAGTAAAAAGCCCGAGACTTTCATTGATGGGAATTAACAGAATCTCAAGAATGAATTGGTCAGTGACAACTGGAGTTGGTGGAGTGGGGAAGGAAACACATAATATACTTAGAATATATGTTATTTCTGACTTAGCATATGTATATATAACCATTATACATTTTGTCTAAATTTGGCTTTAATTTTCTTCTTCAAATTGATTGAGATTGGACAGAAACACTTTAAATAAACTACATTGCAAATTTTATATTTAGCCTGACCAAACTATGGCTAATTTGTGAACAACCAAAACAACAACAACCAAAAAGCAGCGTTTATTTTAAACTTCAAAAAGGATTTATTCGGTTTCTTTCTTTTGTTTTTCCACGCATTGTTTCTCGCAGAGAGCACAATGCCACACCGCACACTCCACGTTTCCCCCGTTTCTATTTAGCCCTTCTAAGAATTGCTCAGCCCGAGAACACTGAGAACATTTGGGCACGTCCAAATACCATGGACTTAACCCCTCCTTGCACAGAAAGGCTCCCTGGCTTCTTAGCGGTAGCTTTGCTGGGAGCTGCGGTATTCCAACAGCCCCTAGTGTCGGCTGGGATGATGTGACTTAGGGGTTAAATGCAGTTTGCAGTTTCAAAAAAGAAAAGCATGATTTGTTGAAAGAGGCTCCTGAAGAAGAACATGTGAATAAGAGTCTGCAACATCTGAGAAGGTGGGAGCGCATGCTCAGGGACTCTCAAAAACTCGGATTTGGGCCTGAAATCAGGAGAAAGACTCTACCGGGGTTTCTGACTCTTGTCAACGTATAAGCCTTTCTGCTGAAATCCCTGACAGTGCTTTTGACAGCATGTTATTATCTTACAATAAAATCTGTCCCCAACCCCCTAGTCCTGCTGCCTCCTCTAGTTTCTAAGAAGGTGTGGAACAGTTAACTGTAGGGGGATGGATAGTTAAAAAGCAGATTCTAGAAGTTCCTGGTGACTCGACTCTTTCAGGGGCTACGTTGAGATAACACTCTCTAATTTTGTTTTCATTTCCACTGGAGTTGAAGTAACAACAGCAAGAGATGCCTCCAGGTTTACAGTTGTATGGCTTATTGTGTATATATCCTGTAAAACCGAAAACCATATGGAGAATTCTGCTTTCTTGGCTTTTTGTGTGTGTGTACCAGGAAGTAGTAAAATGTTTTGAGATGCTATTAAGTCCTTAAGTTACAAAATCAAGATTCCACCTTAAAAATTTTCCATACTGTAGTTTGTTGCATAGCCTGGGGTGCTGACTGCCTGCCAAATATCTATCAGAGAGTGATTTATGATATATGATACGGTCCCCAGCCCAAGTGGAGACTGCGTAGTTGAAACATGAGAAAGGGGAGGCCTTGCTCTCTCGAAACCATGATGACTGGTTTCTGTTTGGCTTTTCCGAGAGAACATACAGTACAAAACGTGCCACATTTTACAGCACTAAAACTTTTGTAAGAAACAAAACACAGTTCAGCTAGAAAGACTTAATTTCTCTTTGCCATTTGTTAACTGATGATTGTTTTCACTCCGAGTGTCTGTTGTTCTTTTTCCTCCATTTCCCCTCCCTTGCCCCGCCACCCCCACCCGCCGCTGCTGCTCATCTACCGATCTCTGAAATAGAATCAAACAGCTCTGTTCTGGTAATTAAAATATTTAAAAATGAAATCTCCACTCCATGTTTTCAATATTTCGTGTGCGTTCCGTTTTACTATGACTAAGAATGTATTGTGATTTCTGGTGTTTTCTGTTCTGCAAATGTTTCCTTTGCAGCTGCGAAGAAGTTCATCTCCCATATGGCTTTTAGGACACTTTGCAGTATGCTCAGATAAAGCAATATGGACCTGAAAAGGAAAAGAAAAAAAAAAGAAAGCAACCAGTTCTCCTTCATATCAAAATCTCTGTGGCATTCTGGGTAACTGCAATACAAAGAATAGTGTGATGGTTTGGCTTTCAAAGATACTGTTAGTGACATTTCTACAGGTTGTTTTGATTGTCTGTGAATGCTGAGAGGTTTTTTTTGGTGTAAATGTTTATTGCTTTTTTCTAAATATAAAATAAGTCTACATTCACTAAAGAAAATTTGGTAAGTGCAGGATAGTACATGGAAGACAATGTACAATAACCCATTTGGTTTTCCAAATTGTTTTATATCCTTATTTTATTCAGTGTCACCACTTTTTTTTTTTTTTTTTATGAGGTAGTCTTGCTCTGTCACCCAGGCTGGAGTACAGTTGTGCAATCTGGGATCACTGCAGCCTCCACCTCCTGGATTCAAGTGATTCTTCTGCTCAGCCTCCCGTGTAGCTGGGATTACAGGCACCTGCCACCATGCCCAGCTAATTTTTGTACTTTTAGCAGAGACAGGGTTTCACCATGTTGGCCAGGCTGGTCTTCAACTCCTGACCTCGTGATCCACCCTCCTCGGCCTCCCAAAGTGTTGGGATTACAGGCATGAGCCACCATGCCTGGCTGAAAACATGGTTTGTAATGGCTCCGTAATTTATAATAATATTACCATGTGCCTGTTTTCTTATAAGATATTTAGGGTATTTCTATTTTTAATGGAAATATTGTTATAAATAATGTGATAACTGTGAATATGGATATTTGACTATATTCCTTATTACTTCGTTTGGATAGAGATTCCAAAACTGGCATTACTAGATCAGAAATTATGAATCTGTTTTAATAACTTTGCTACATACTTTTGTATTGGTTTATAAAGTCTCTACTATATGTTACTACCACCACTATATGTGGAGTGTATGTGAATTTCATCCTCAAATTCTTCAATATTCTAGTAGTTGGTAGTTTTTTTTACATCTTTGCCATTTCAACACATATAAAATAATAAAATTAATATCAATATGTTCCTAATTATTAAAACAACATATTTTTCCCCTTGTATGTAGTCCATTAATGCTGAAGTTTAGTGGCTTGGTTTAATAACCTTTCCCCAAACCCATATTCTGTATAACAGAAATTTCTTTGGAAACATTTCAGAATATACATCTCTTTGTAATAACCTGGGAAATAATTTTTCTATTAGGACATTTGCATACTGCATGGAAATCTGGCCAGAACTTGAACAGATGGTTCCAAAACTTGGGGTACCTTAAACATAAACATCAGTGTAACTTGGGATCTTCTGCAAGGTCATCCGCAAGGACTGTGAAAGTTCTGCTTCTTGGTATCGTTTCCTGACAGGTGTGTGTTAATGTTTCAGGAGTATACTGGGGTGTACTGCTTTTTTGTTCCTGATTCTGCTCACAAACATGTCATTTATTTGATCACTGATTGTTGAAATTAGGATGCTCTCAATAAGGCATCTTTGGATCATGTTTATCTCAAAACTGTTTCTACTAAAGACTTTTGTGACTTGCTTTCACGTATCAGGGTTACTGCTAATGTGTCCCTAATACTTTGCTGAGAAGGTGAAAGTGGTAGTTGAAGTCACTTTGAAGTCAGTCCTAGGAATGCGTCTCAAATTCTCCCTGGTTTTCTATTTTCTAAGTTACCATTTATTGAGCACCTCTTGCATGCCAGGCACATTTCACACTTGATCTCGCTTAAGCACTATTACAATCCAATAGAGTTTGGATAATTATGCATTTTCACAGGCAAAAGTAACCTCAGAGAGATTAAGTCATTTGCCCGGAGACATAGAGATTATAAATAATTGTTGATAAATACACAGAGGCTCAAGATTCCTGTTTGGTAATTACAGAGGCTGTAGAAATAGACATGTCAAGGGCTCTCAACTACTGAGTCTCCAAAAGTCAACTGGAAATCTTTTAATTATTTACATCCAGGAAAAATCTTTTACCTATTCCCAGAATAAAATATAACATGTTTTAAGGTCATTTTCCAAACTTTCTTGCTTTAGGTTAATCATTAGTGAGAGACCCCAACATTTCTCAGATTGTGTGCAAACCCTGAAATGATAGCAGAAATTTACAAGTGACCCCAGACTGTTAGATTTATCCTGTAGCTTGGGTTGAGCACCTTAAATTTATGTCCATATATGTCTTGCAAATTCTTTTGCTCTGTGGCTTAGTAGCAAGGCGTTTACCCTCTGGACAGTGCAGTCAGGTGTGCCCATAAAAACAGAAGTTGATCATTTATGAAAGCTGACTGTGGAATAAACTAAAGGTGCTTTGAGGACATGCTTTTAGTGTCCACTCTTAGAAACCTGTATTTCAACTTCCCTGGGGCTCAGGATTTTAAAGATCAAGCTTCCTAGCCTCTTCAGCCTCTGCAAGTTCAGATAACCTGTTGCTATTTTTGAATATAAATAGGCCTTATTAGGGATTAAAAGAACTGCCCAGAGGTTTTTCCCCTTTTCTCATTTTGGTGTTTGGATTGTCAGCGGAAGTCTTGAGCTTTGAGACTTGGCAAGGCAGCGCCTTCAAATAAACATCCTGTGGACAAAATTGTCTGGCCCAGCACTCGGTGTTCCAGGATGATTGACAGGAAGCAGCATGTGTTGGGAGGAGGGAGGATGGACACTCTGAGCACGGTGGCTTCCAGTTCCCTCAAACAATAGCCAAGCTCCCAGGGAGCCTCACACCTTCTTTTTCCCATCTACTGGGGTGGTGGGGGTTAGGGAGGATGTGGGCTGGGCAGGAGGTGAGAGGAACTTTGGAATTCAACCCAGCAATTACAAATAACCAACCAAAAGCTTTTGATAACGCTTCAACTTGAGGGATAGAAAGATATAGATATGCAGAGATCTGGGATGACGCTTGAATCAAGCAGTGGCCCAAAAGGAGCCATCCAAAGCTAAAGCCAACACTGGTCACCTTGCGGAATGGGGCTTGATGAAGTCAGCAGAAGTGAGGAGAGATCTGGAAGGGTGAAAAGAAGTGAAATGAAACTCACATGTAAAAGAAAATGAACATTTAAAAAAAAATCCAGCTATGTGCCAGGATTTTGCATATGTGTTTGCTTTTGGTCCTATTGCAGGTGTTTGAGGCAGGTATTACATGAATTCTTTCAGATGAAACTGAGGCTCAGAGAAGCTAAATAAAATTATCCAATGTGACAAACTTGGACCATGGCACAACTAGTATTTGAGTTCCAGTCCTTCGGACCCTCAAAACCGATGCATTTTCCTCTATCACATTTCCTCTCTAAACTTGTCTAAATCCTACCCTCTTCTTTCTCTGCTTTGGTCCTGATGGGGAATATATAGAAGAGAACTTATCACCCTAGCTCAGTCTCTTACAACCTCCAATTTATATCTTCCATTCCTGTCTTCCCAAACCTTTCGCCGTTGTCTGAATCATCAGGTATTTCCATATCTCTGCGTCTTTATCATGTTGTTTTCCCTGCTACGATAACTTTCTCTTCATTCACCCTAATACAATCTAACATGCACCCTTCAAAGTACAGTTCAAATGCCAACTTCTTCAAACAGCTCATGTATCTTACTGTCTCTCACTCTCCCAAGGAGGATCAGTACCTTCCCGACACTGTAGTCTTACAGTAATTTGTGTCTATCTCCGTTATAATTATCACGTGTTACTTGGAATCTGAATATCCCTAGTTATTACTAAATCATGAACAACAGTAACTGAAATCACCATAAAATCTAGACCTATCTTTTGGTGACGTGATAATGGCCCATTTGGGCAAGTGCTGGGCTTCAATCCTAACATTGATAGAAGGAGATCTATCCCTCTATCTCTGAGAGTCCCCAATTGATTCCTTACCATACTTTATGAATTAATACAAGAAGAAAGGGTGGGCAGAGACATTGGAGGAACAGTGGAAAACTGACTCTCTGTCCAATTCCTTCCTTCCTTCCTTCCTTCCTTCCTTCCTTCCTTCCTTCCTTCCCTCCCTCCCTCCCTCCCTCCCTCCCTCCCTCCCTCCCTCCCTCCTTCCTTCCTTCCTTCCTTCCTTCCTTCCTTCCTTCCTTCCTTCCTTCCTTCCTTCTTTCCTTCCTTCCTTCTATAGTTACTGAGTATCACCTAAGAGTTTTGTGCTAGGGTAGATGCTGAGGACACAGTGATGAGCAGAACCCACACTTCTGCCGCTGTGGAGTTAGAGTCCATTGAGGAAGACAAACATTACAAATACAACTCACAAAACATACAATCGTGAACTGTACTAGACGCTATTTAAAAAAATGACTAAGGGGCTACATGAACCTAATTCTGATGGACTTGACCTAGTCTCAGGAACAGGCAGGTGGTGGTTGACAGCCTAAAGTGAACTTTCCGGAAAAGGAGTTAAATTGATCTGAAAAGTGATCAGGTTGCCACTAAATCTTTAAAGGCAAGAGGTGTTGCTGTTGTTCATAGAAGACAAGGTACAGAGGGAGTGCCTCTTCCACCAGGAAGAGGAGAGATAACAGTCTCATAAAACAATGCTCTATTTTTGGCACTTCCAAGATTTGGCTCATATGATGAAATCTCAGAATAGAAAAAATAGAAAAGTGCACACCTCCTGTTCTCAGAATAGAAAGAATAGCAAGGTGCCCACTTCATATCCTTTCATGCTCAGTCAGAAAAACAGTAGAACATTGAAAGTTGATGATGAAATTCATGAATTTTTTTTTCAAGTTGCATTCCCCCTAAAAACTCCTACGGCTATATAAAGTCAGCTTTTGTGATAGACATGTATGTATGTATACACACATATACGTTATATATCATTGTCTGTTTATTAAATCTCTTCCCTTCAATTTGCAGCAAGACTAATTGTTTTTTGCTTTATATATTCTTAGGTTTGTTGAAAATGGAAGGAAAATGGGGGGTGGGAATGGAGGTGATAAAATGGCCCTCTCAGAATTATCTAATGCATCAAAATACTTAGGGGTAATTCACGGACTGTAGCCTTTCACATGAACATCCCATACGGGGCCTTCTCTGGCTGTGTGAGCCTTGCAGAGAACTTATGATTTGGAGAGGCCCAGTGGCTGGCATGCCAGAGGCAGATGCTGGAGCAGAGATGACACTCCCAAGACACTACAAGCCAACGTGCTGTTTATCTGCATTCTCTGGGAAGTCATGGAGATATGATTCAACCATATGTTCACACACAACGTGAAACCTTCATGAGACATAGGCTGCTTGCCAGGTGCCCATCTCCCTTCCTTCTTTTCTATTCTTCCTCTGAAGTACTGATTTTGGTGAATCATAGGGACCAAATTGGGGAAGTTATATTGTATTTTCTTTAGTATTTGAAATGGTTGTGATACATCTAGATTTGTGAAAGTTTACATTCTCAATACTTCTGTTTAGAGAACAAAATCAAACTTCCATAATTTGGCATTAAAAACGTTAAATACACCTCCCAGCATTATCTACTCTGACTCCTTGTCTGGGGCAATCTAATCTCCTTGATCTTGGAACAGTCCTGCTCTCTTTGTTCCTGCTGTTACATCGACCAGGGCTGACCAACACCCACATGTACCGCATTCTCTACCCACCTCCAGTCTATCCTCTTAAAAGGCCCTACCTGGTTCCCAGTGCCTCCCCCTTAGCACTTCCAGGTTATCTGGCAACTTGTCCTGTGCAGATTTCTGAAAAAGCTTGCTTTGCTGTTATTGTATTGTTCTGGAACTCAGGTTATTATTTTATTTTTCCACTTCAGATTCTCCACTGTCTCCTGGTCTCCATAAGAGCTGGGACCTTTTCTTTTATATTTTTACCACCTTGGCTGCTTGAAGCACTGTGTAATCTGAGCAAATCATATGTCTTTAATAAATCACTTGTTTATTTATTGAAGAGATCGTTTTCTTCACTGAAACTACCAGAAGAGGGGTCAAGGAGGAGAGAACTGATATCTATTGACAAGATATCATAATAAGGCACAGGGATAAGATTTTTTAGATATAATCTTATTTAATGTATTCCCAGACCTGGTAAATTAATTATTTTTATATCCATTTTACAGATACAGACGTTTCACTGAGAAGTTTTGTGCTATTTGCCTGGGATCATATAGAATATGTGCCAAAGCTTGGTTATCTTTTTCCCCACAAAAATGTATTCATTGAAATAGCCATGAAATAAATGTTCACTGGAGTGCATGTGTCAGGTAGTAGAGAAACAACGATGAGCCAGAATCTACCCAGGACTTGTTTTCATGGTAGTCAAGTGAGTGGGAAAATATCTGCAAACCAAACAACCACCTAAATAAATGTGAAGCTGCAAATGTGAAAAGTGCCAGGACACAGAGATCCACCTATTAAGAGAGTGTACAATAATAGGGTATTTGACCTGTTCAGGGAAGGAAGGAAATATTTCCTCATTGAAGTCATACTTGAGCTGGATATGTAGGCTGAGGAAGAGTTTACTCAGTGAAAGGAAAAAGTCATATTCAGAGAGAGGCCCACAAGTGCAAAGGCCCTGTGGTAGGAAAAAGCATGGCAAGCAAGGAAGACTGAAAGATTCCAGGGTGGCTGGAGTGTGTGTGCCTGGGTGTGATTGTGTGTGTGTGTGTGTGTGTGTGAGAGATAAGGTGTGAGGCTAGAAATATATGGCTTTCTGGTTGTTTCTCCATTTATCTTAAAAACAGGCATGATGGCTCACAACTGTAATCTTTAGCACTTTGGGAGGCCAAGGCAGGCAGATAACTTGACTTCAGGAGTTTGAGACCAGGCTGGGCAATATGGCAAAACCCTATCTCTACAAAAAATTTTTAAAAAATTAGCCAGATGTGGTGGTGTGCACCTGTAGTTCCAGCTACTTCGGAGGCTGAGGTGGGAGGGTTGCATGAGCCTGGGAGGTTGAGGCTGGAGTGGGCCGTGATTGCACCACTGCACTCCAGCCTAGGCAACAAAGTAAGACTCTGTTTCTAAATAAATAAATAATACAGTGAATCCATTCAAGAGATTCCAGTCTATGAAAATGACATGATGATTTTAATGCAGACAGCAGATGGAAGTGAGGCAAGAGTGGAAGAGGGTAAGCCAAGCAGGAGGCTATCGTAGCAGTCCTGGTGATCAACAAAAATAGCTGGACTAATAAAGAAAGAGTGGTGGGAGTGTAATGAAGAAAAAGGGATGGTTGGAAAGTAGTTTAAGTTGTCCAGTTGAAAGGACTTGTTCATGGATTGGATATACAGATGAGGAAGAAAAGGTGACAGAGATGACACTGGAATTTTTGCCTGCAAAGCTTGCTGAAGTGTAGGACTATTCTTTGTATAGGAAACTGTGAAAGGCAATCAGATATGAGGTGGAAGTTTATAACAGATTTAGATGCATTGCAAGGTATCTTTTAGACATTGAAATGGGATGCTAATTTGGATATGCATGTCTGAAGTTTAAATGAGAGGTCTGTCCTGAAGATAGGAATTTATGTCTCTATATAGAGGTAGTTTTGAAAGTCATGAGCATGTACGAAGTGGCTGGAGGAGAACTGATCCATGGGGGAGTGATGCTGAATCAGGAACTGCTGGAGGCATCAAGGACACAATGTCAATGATACTCAGTCCCTGGATTGAAAGTGCTTGCCACTTAGTGGGCTGAACTTTGATTTATCACATTCCAAAGCCCACAGTGTTTTAGTGACATCATCCTTTGAGAAAGCAAAGGCTAAACTGAGTAGGAGTCAATGCTGTAGTTCTTGACCTTTACGTTTTTTTTTTTTTCATTTTTAGCTTTGTGGTTTCCTGCCACTGTTTTGGCATGCTTGTTGTTGAGATTGAGAAATAGTAGTGTATATTATATTTGGCAATTATGCTCATAGTCTGAAAGTGTCTGTGTGAGCTTAGGAGGTGTAAACTTTTTACTTCGCAAACAGGAAAACAGAGGTCCAGGCAGGGCCAGGGGTGTTTTGAGTGAGATCACCAAAGGCCCAGAAATAACGAGTAGAATCCATGACATCTCAACTCCAGAAGTACTTTCCATGCCTCTGAAACATGATCCTTCACTTAGGTTTTGATTTTTTTTTTCACAAGACTAGATAGAAAAAGAAGTTGGTGTTGCTGTCCCAGATGGACTCCTGATCTGTCCAGGTGCTCTAGATCCTGACCATCCTAGTAATCATTAGTACCAGAAACATCAGGATCAATCATCACATTTGCAAGCTAAAAACAGTGAAGGTGGAAATTGCAAATCACTTCCAATCCAATAGCATGCCGTCCATGGTAATAGAAATGAACCACGACAGGACTAGTTCCACAGTAGTTGAGAAGACAAATTTTCAAAAGCAAATATTGGCCTAAAGAAACTTCCAGGAATTAGTGGTTCTCCAAAATAACTTGTATTCAAGGGTGATGCGATTTTTAAAAGTCAATTGTTTGAACAAGGAGCATTTCCATTTGAAAAAAATATTCAAACAACGCAGGAAGTACCCAGTGAAAAGAAGCCTCCATTACAGCGCTGCTCCCCAGAGCCCGGTCTCCTTCCTCTGAGGCAACAACTGTTACTAGTATTTTTGTTTATTTATCTAGAGATACTCCATGTATATCTTCCTTTTATAAACAAATGGTAGCTTGTGATGCATGGTGCTTTTCGCCTTGTTTTTTCTCTAGGACATAATTCCCTATCTGTATATACAGATCTGCCTTGTTCTGTTTGGTGGCTTCAGAATACTTCATTGCAAGTGTCCCCTAACTTTTTGAACCAGTCTTCCACCAATGGATGTTTAGGTTGTTTCTAATCTTCAGCAATTAAAACAGTGATGAAAGGAATATCCTTTTATCATCTTTACATATGTAAATATATGTATAGGAGAAATTTCTAGATGAGTGATTGATGGGTGAAAGGGCATATATGTATTCACAACTTTGATAGATATTACAAATATTCCTTTAAAGATGTTGAATTAATTTTTACTCCCGTAAAACATAGGTGGGAGTGCTTGTTTCTCCCAACCACTTGTCAAATTATCATTTGGTCATTTCACTAAAATGGGAAATGCCTCTGATGATTTCTAAGCTATCTGTTTTGCCCCAACTTCTTGCTTGCTCAGGAATCAGAAGGTTTCTAGGTTCTGCTCTTATGGCCACTCAGAGAGATTTAAGAATATCTTAGTTCTCTCTTTGGCAACTGACCTAACTTTTTTGCAGCAAAGAAGGGAGAAGAGAGTTAACATTTATTGGATGGTCTCAAATGTTTTGTATTCATTTAGCTAATATTTGTTGAACACCTACTCTGTGGGCTCTGTTTTAGGTTCTAGGCATTTATCAGAGAACAATGTGGACATAGACTCCTGACCTCTAGGAACTTACATTCTAGCAGGGGAATGAGACATTAAAAAATACGATAAACACTCAAATTAGAAGGTGGTAAATGTGGAAATACAAAAAAAGTAGAATAATATAATGGAGATTAGAAGAACAAGAGGCGAATAAATTTAGGGGATTAGGTAGGATGGCCAGGGTGATCCTCATTGAGAAGGTAATACTTGGTTAAAGACTTGATGGTGTTGGGAAGTTAGCCAAGAGATACCTGAGAGAAGAGCCTTCCAAACAGAGATTATAGGCAGAGTGAAAGCTCGAAGGTGAGTGTGGGCTTGAGGCTTCCAATGTGACTGGTGTGAGTGGGAGTGGGGGAGGGAGAGAGAGAAAGGGAGAAAAGGAGATATAGATTTGATAAAGCCTTACAGGGCAATCATTCAGTGCGAGTGAAATGCAGCAGTACTGCGAGGTTTTGAGCACAATAGAGACATGATCTGATACATGTTTCAAAAAGTAATGACTTTTTCTTTTCTTTTTTGAGACAGAGTCTCACTCTGTTGTCCAGGCTGGAGTATAGTGGCATGATCTCAGCTCACTGCATCCTCTGCCTCCCGGGTTCAAGTGATTCTCCTGCCTCATCCCCCCATGTAGCTGGGATTACAGGTGTGTGCCACCGCGTCTGGCTAATTTTTGTATTTTTAGTAGAGATGGGGTTTTGGCATGTTGGCCAGGCTGGTCTCGAACTCCTGACCTCAGGTGATCCACCCGCCTCCGCCTCCCAAAGTGCTGGGATTACAGGCATGAGCCACCACTCCTGGCCTCACAAAGTATGACTTTGAATGCTGTGTGGAATAGTAAATATGACAAGATTCCCTGAGGGGTTGCGCATAAGATGTCAGAGGAAAAGAGAAGTTAAGAACAACTCCAAATTTCTCAAAGAACTTAAAACAGAATTCCCATTTGACCTAGCAATCCCATTGGTGGGTATATACCCAAAGGAAAATAAATCATTCTGCCAAAAAGATGCATGTACACTTATATTCAATGAAGCACTGTTCACAATAGAAAAGACATAAAATCAACCTTGGTGTCCACTAACAGTGGATTGGATAAAGAAAATGTGGTATGTATACACCATGGGATACTATGCAGCAATGAAAAAGAATGAGATCATCTCCCTTGCAGTAATATGGGTGCAGCTGGAGGCCATTATCCTAAGTGAATTAACACAGGAACAGAAAACCAAATACTTCCTCTTGTCACTTATAGGTGGGAGCTACACGTTGGTACACATGGAAACAAAGAGGAGAATAATAGATATTGGGGCCTACTTGAGGGTAGAGGGAGGGAGGGGGACAAGGGCTGAAAAACTACCTATTGGGTACTATGCTTACTACGTAGGTGAGAGTATTTATATTCCAAACCTCAGTGTCATGCAATCTACTCATGTAACAAACCTGCATACGTACCCTCTGAATCCAAAATAAAAGTTGAAATTATTTTTACATAAGAATGACTCCAAGATTTTTGTCATGAGTTACCATCAACTGATATGGTAAAGCTCACAGATATAGCACAATTTTGGGAGGAGACTAGAAGTTCACTTTTAATCATATTGTATTGGAAACATCTATTAAATATCCAAGTGGAATGTCAAGTAGGAAGATAGATAAATGAGCCTGGAGAGAGAGAGATCTGAAGAAGGAGGAAAAGCAAGAGAGTTACATATTATATCTCATTTAATTCTCATGGTAACAGGTGATGCTATCTTCAGTTTACAAATAGAGAAGCAAGCTCAGAGTGGCTTGCTCTGACTTGTCTGCATTCAAAGCCCATCATCAGCCTCCAGAAGTACATGGCATCAATTTTTCTGCCATACAGGTTCTATATTCCAGGATTTGTTCAAGGTTCCTTGTCATAAAGAACTTGGGAGAATCCCTTGAACCCGGGAGGCAGAGGTTGCAGTGAGCCAAGACCGCGCCATTGCACTCCAGCCTGAGTGACAGAGTGAGACTCTTTCTCAAAAAAAAAAAAAAAAAAAACTTGAGACCTGCTGGTTACACGTGGGGATGCAATAGATGTAGGTGAGAAATGGATAGAGTGCGTGCTATGAATGCAAAACCCCAAGGTCTGTGGACCACCCTGAGATGACAGTCCCTCGTGCAGAAGGCACTTTGTGTAGAAGGAGTAATCTGGGGTACCACAGTTTACCCTAGTGCAAGCCTATTTCATAGTACTTAGTTTTTTCTTCCAGCTGTGTTCTGTTGGCCTCACTAATGTCGTAATAAAAGAAGCTCTCTGTTTATTTCTGATATCTGAAGATGCTTTATCAACAATGTGGTTACGTTGTTGGTCATTCCATAGATAAACTCAGATCCCTCTACCTTCCAAGTGTGAGAAGATTTTGTTCTACAGTCACTTCTGTGAGATCACCACAGCCCTGGCGAACCGAGAGGGAGGAACCTTGTGCCTTTGAAATGTGATTCACAGTGCTTGATGAAGTGCCAGTATTCTCTAAAGTAAGTCAATATCACATGCCTTGTATTCTTAATTTGGTGTTTGGGCTTCTTGTTTTGAATTTTTCACTTATTTCTCATAAATAAGGTTTTGAGAGTCCATTGAAAAAATTATGCAGTGGGTAAGGATTCAGGTTTTGAAGCCAAGTAGCTCCATCAATTATTACCTGTCTGACTTGGGGCAAGTTATTTAAGTCTCAGTTTTCTTAAATGTTACTGTGTAGACAACAATATGGTTTGTTTAACAGAGTCAAGAGGATTACTAAAAGAGATAATAAATGTAAATTCTTAGTACTACTCCTTGCACAGAGCAGTGATAAAAAAGTTATTGTAAGTAGCCTCAAGCTAGAATATATTAATAATAAGATATATAAACAGTTTATATAATAAGAGTTCTCAAAATATTATATTTAAAATGAAAACCCTTATATTGTATAGAACAGTAGCTTGTAAATATTTTCAGCAACAGCAATTTATTCAAATGAAATTTCAAACAATTTCAACTTATAAAATATATAAATAATATTAAAATAATTTAAAATATCAGAGTATTTTTTAAAAAACTAAATGTATACAAACTGTTAAAAAGCCAATTGATGAGAACCATGGACCTGTTTGGATGAACATAAATACTTCAAATGGGAGTTGGGTGACAGGCTGGTCTCATACCCATGCCAGCATCCAGCTCATATCTACATTTTATTTTGGGTGCAACATATCAAGAAAATCCTGGTGCACACAGATAAGTAGTTGCTGATTGTGACTTAAAAAAAAAAACTTACCTTGCAATTCTTAAGATAAACTTCAAATAAACTGAGCTAGTAGCCCGAAAGGTAGGTAGTAGGAAAATTTTATTTTGAAATTGAATCACAAATAATTTGAGAGCAGATGAATTGCTCATATTCACTGTTGATAAAAAAGACCCAGACTTTCAATAGACACGAAAACATTTATGCGTCACCCATATGAGACTTTCCATATGATTAGGGGCTATAAAAAATCTTTATTATTCTCTAACTAGACTTATTTTGCATTTCAAGCCCCTTGTTACCCCAGGAGGCTTGAAATAAGTTTCAGGCAATTCAGGGTCTTCTCTCCTCTCCATGGGGTTGTGTCTATTTCTCCTGGGTGCTATGTTGTGTCCAGGCGAGGTGGGGCATCTGGTCCCCCATTATCAACCATTCATGCTGGTTCCCCTGAGATATGGTGTCCTTATCTGGACAGTGGTTTCTTGTTCACCCACATCACTTCCTTCTAGTGCTGCCTATACGAACTCTCTAGACTCAACTTCTTTCTATTTTCTCCCTCCCTTCTCTTCATGTCATCATGCCCTCTGTGGCACATGGGAAACAATCTGTAGAACTGACCACTTCAGCCTCATGATAAATGTGTGAGGGCTTTCCCAGACCCCTCTGCTAGATTGCTTGTAACTTACCTTCCAGCTCCTGCCCCTGCTGGGTGCTAGAGACAGATGGGTCCTTCAACTCTCTGGGCCCAATTAGGAAATGAACAGCAAGTACCCTCTGCTTTTGAGGACCCTAAACTCATCCTCTAGCTACATAACCTCTCCTAGATTCAGTCTGGGGTTTGGTACAGAGATTCTAGCCACCCGACCCAGTATGACAGTATGAAACTCACAACCTTACATCTGACATTCTTTCTTTTTTCTTTGTCTGTGGTTCCTTCCTTCCTTTTTTTTTTTTTTTGAGGCAGGGTCTCTTATCAGTGAGGCTGAAGTGCAGTTGTACAATCACAGCTCATTGCAGCCTCGACCTCCTGGGCCCCAGCAGTTCTCCCGCCTCATCCTCCCAGGTAGCTGGGACCACAGGTGTAGGCTACCATCCTTCCTTCCTTCCTTCCTTCCTTCCTTCCTTCCTTCCTTCCTTCCTTCCTTCCTTCCTGCCTTCTGTCTTTTCTTTCTTTCTTTCTTTCTTTCTTTCTTTCTTTCTTTCTTTCTTTCTTTCTTTCTTTCTTTCTTTCTTTCTCTTTCTTTCTTTCTTTTCTCTTTTCTTTTCTTTTCTTTTCTTTTCTTTTCTTTTCTTTTCTTTTCTTTCTTAGAAATGGGGTCTAACCATATTTCTCAGGCCAATCTTGAAGTCCTGAGCTTAAGTTGTCTTCCCACCTTAGCTTCTCAAAGTGCAGGGATTGCAGGTGTGACCCACCACGCCTGGCCTCATCTACAAATATTTACTCAATGCTCACATCTTGTGCTGGGAAGTACAATAGTAGAATTAGAGAAATCTATACCCCTATCTCATGGAGATTAAATTCTAGTTGAGAAGACAGACAATGAACAAATGCATACTAAATATATAGTTCATTAGGTAGTGGTATTGTGGAGAAAAAATAGTGCAGGGAATAGATTTAGAATCTCTTACCTCCTGAGTGTGAGGTGGGAGATTGCAATTTTAAATAGTGTGCTTTGGGTAGGCATCACTAGCAAAGACCCAAAACAGGTGAGAGAAACCCCCTCTCTGGGGAAGAGCGGGCAGAAAATATCCCAAGTGCAAAATCCCCAAGGCAGCATCATGCTTTGGGTGTCTGAGCAATAGCCAGGATATCTGTGCGGCTGGGGTGGAGCCGGCTAGATGGACTAGCCCTGGAAGATGAATTCAGCAAGGCAAACGGGATAGGGGTGGGCCAGCTCTTGCAGGTCACAGAAAGGGCTTTAGCCTTCTCAGAAGATAACCCACTATTGGAAGATTTTGAGACATATGATCTGAGAAGCAAGATCTTACTTAGTTTTAAAAGAGTCATTTTGACTGCTGGGTTGAGAATGGACTATCATGGAAAAAGGTCAGAGGAAGGAAGATTAATTAGGAAGCTATTGCAGCACTCTGAATGACAAACGATGGTGACCCGCATAGGGCGAAGGCAGTAGAGGTCATCAGAAGTGGTCATTTGATGCTAGATTTGGATCTGAGATGTGCAGGAAGAGATCAGTCAAGAAAGACTCTAAGACACTGGCAAGAAGGTGTTGCCCTTAAGGAGTTGTAGAAGATGGCAGAAAAGACAAGTTCAGGAGGCAAGGGTGAGGAAGATCAAGACTTTGATTTTGGACACATTGTGGTTAAGATGGATATGAAGTAGGCAGCTGGATATATAAGGCTGGGGTTTAGGATGGGTGTGTGTATGTGGTGGGGGGTGTATAAATTTGAATATGCTTTTAATTTTGAATTATTTAATTTAAATTTAGATTTAATGAATGTCATTTAAATTTTGAGTTGATTTAGTTTTGACTGTTTTAGAATTGTGTTAAAAATAAGTCTTAATTAAATACATTAATAGTTATTAATTTATTTATAATTAAATATATAAATTAGATAAAATTAATTAGAATAAGGCTTAAAATAATTTAAGAAATCTATTTAAAAATGAATTTAAATCATACCTGTGAAATTCCTGAAGTATAGTTGTAGAATTTGCATGGAGCTCAGTTTTAAACGTTGGTGTGCTCTTGATGTAAAAAGTACTGTTTGGTAATACAATCATCACAATCAATTTTCTTTGGTATGTGATATGGCAAGAAGAAATAATAGGACTTACCAATCTATGCCCCAAAGGGACTTATCTAAGTAATATTTATATTCTCCACTGTTTAATCCATTTCTCAGAAAAGTAGCTAAATTTTTCTTACATTGTTGAATATGCAGATGTGAACCACCAACTGCTGAGGGGCACTCTTGAGGGAACATGTACAGTGGGACAGACCACTCACTCCCTTTCAGGGTCATATTGGTTCAGCCTAATGAAGAGCTTTTGTGTTATGTGCAAGTTGTCATGATGTGCTTTTTAAAAATAGTGTCACTGACACATATCCACTAAAATAAATTAACTTTTCTATCTTGACTGACTCACATTCTAGAAACAGCAACTTCACATGCCAGTGATGATATGAGCCATGGGGATGGGTAGGAGTGGAAACACACCAGCAAGAAGATGACAGTGCCAGAGGCCTTTTAATAGTTTTTACCAGAGCAGTGCAGAGGTTATGAGAATAAACCTAGACTTTTACAAGCCTGGGTTATAATTCAAGCTCTGTTACTTTCTGGATGGGCAGACTTAATTTCTTCAAACTCAAGTATTCAGACAAAAAATATAATGGGGAAGAATTACAACTTTCTGTTGTGAAGAACTAGTGAGTGAATGCTTGCAAAATACTTAGAGCAGCATGTTGCACATAGCCAGCTCTCAAAAAATGATGGCTATTATTATTGGTGACTCTTTTAAAACTAAATGTTTGGTCTCTTGAAATATCTTAAGCAGGGATGGTTTCAGATTGTCATCTGCTCTTAATTGGTGAGCAGGGCTGCCACCCCAGGCTCAGATTTAAGCTGATACAGACAGCCCTAGTGAAAATGAGCCTCCACATCATTAAATCTATAGTTGAAACACTTCTACTGCACACTTGAACACTTGAACACACACATTTCATCTTTCTTGGCTATTTGGACTTACTAAGCATTTCTGTAATACTTGTTTTCTAAGTTGGCTGCTTCTCATTAGTGGTTCCTCACATCACCCCATGTGAAAGATGAATACAACAGTCCATATTTTACAGACCAGGAAATTGAGGTACAAGTCAGCCTAGTGTGGTTTGGCCAAAGGCACCAGAAAATTAAGCCCTGGAACTCCAGAATGTCTCACTATTGAGTTATGGTTGACTTGATGAAGGAGAATGTTCTCCATAGTGATTCAGAGCATTCAAATAAAACACAAAAGTGATGTCCTCTTCTTTGTCTAAGAGCAAATATACTACCTATAGTCATAAGATGGCAGCCAGAGATACCACGGTAAGATTGAATCTGATCAAGTCGCTCTTCTATATAAAACCTTGTTCTGGCTCTCCATGACCCCAGGATAAAGTCTATCTTCTTAATGTGGCATATGTGGCCTTCCCTGTGCTCCTCTGCCTCCTGCTGTCAGCCTCATCACTCACTCCTTCTGTCCTCACTCCAGCCATGCTGAAGACTTTCAGGTCTCTTAATGTGCCTTTGCACATAAAATGTAGAAAAGAACCTGACTCTGTCTTATTTCCTCTCCTTTAGTTGTATGTCCCCGTTTTCCAAGAAGTCTCCCTAGATTTCTCAAGGCTGGATGAGTTGCCCCTTCTGTATACTCCTACAGTACATGAGATTTATGCCACTGATCTCACTAAAACTGTATTTTAAATCAGCCTGTCCCGTGAGCCTGTTATCTCCTTCAGGACAGTAATTATACCTGCTTCATTGTAGATCCCCAGCTCCTAGCGCAATGCCTGCAAACAGTAGAGATACAATAAGTACTCTTTTGATTGTATGAATGAGCAATATGCTTTGTGATTTGACATTTTCCATTTCCCAAAATGGATAAATCCTTTGTGTCAGACACTTTGATAAGTACTAAAGTACAATACGTTATGGCTTGAAGATTTAACAGTGGAATTTCTGGCAACTGCCAGGAGGGAGGTGAGGTGACCTAGGAAGCCTATTAGTGTGGGTGTTTGCATTAAGATATACCTCAACCTGGTCTCTTGGTCTTTAATAGGTATTGTCCAAGTGACCATATATTATAGTTATCCAAACTGGTACAACTTTGACAGTGGAAGTGGGCAGTATTGATAATTGTATTTTGACAATACGCATAGACCAGGGCTATCCCAGTAGAGTGAGTGTGTGGTCACTCTAGGTATATGGATTACCCTAATGTGCTGTTAGTCCTGAGCTAAATCTCTGGTTTAACTGATCCATCTAATGGACTTAAAGCTGCTGCTGGTGAGAAATCTCACAGTTGTACTGACCGAAACAGCTAAGAGACATGCAGCAGTCACTTTGCGACATATGGCTTGACTTCCTCTTCCTGAGGTAGCTCTAAACATAGTGGTAGTTATATCTTAGTGACAGTAGCAGGTGAGAGTGGCCGTTAAGCAGTAGTTCCGTCGCTCAGTAAAAGTTTTGGCACCTGGATTTGAACATGAAGGATTCTAACTGGGGAGCTGAAAGATTTCCAGATCAGCCGAATTGCTCAAAGCTGCCAAGTTGGCCTGAGAACCTTCTTTTGTGAGTGAGATATGAATGATAGTTGAAACTGCTCCTTAGCTGGAAAATGCAATTTAAGCATATGTTTAAAAAAGCAATAATTAAAATATTACTTTTTCAGAGCTCTGCGGTGCTCCTGAATCCATGGCTGTGCCAAATGCTTAGCTGTGCGGAGGGTGATTATCTTTCAAGGCCAGGACAGTAGCTCCCCAGTCACTGCAGTGTAGCTCTCAGCCTTGGCATGAGCTTAGGAGGTAAAAGAGGAGGACTTACATATTAGCAATAAAGGTGAACATTTCTAACACCTAGAAAGTGTTGAAATTCTGGTTAGCGTGCTTATCTTGTTTTGGCAAATGTCCTATGTTAAACGGAAGGTGGCATGTTCCCTTTATTAAATTTCTCTTTTCTGATAGGATTTCTCCAAATTTATGTCCATTATTTATGCCTAGAAAAAATTAATAATTTGTAGCTAACACATTCATTGACATAATGCAATGTTAGTTGCTGTTGTAATGGTCTTGGATAGGAGTTAGAAATTCCTTTGTATTAATGAAAGTTTAGGAAATGTATTATTGTTTAAATATTCCACACAAATGAACATAGATGGAGATAGCAAAATAAAAAACAAAACAAAAAAAGACTCTGTGAAGATGGTTGAAAGCGTTCACACCCTGAAATGTCAGCTTGCCATCCCATCTTACCCTTTATTTAGTCTTATGTTAGTGTCTATTTTTTTTAAGACTGAATTGACCCTAGGTGCGTTTATAAAATGACATTTTAAATTCCCTAATTCAAACTTCTAAGTCAGAGCTATCATGTTGCTTTAGGGCTGAGTTCCTCCAGGAGGAAAACAGCAACAAAACAAAATATTTAAAAAGGTAGTTGCTGCATGAGTCAATTATGCCAGTTACGTGCCATGTCCTTTTTGGGAAAGAACAGTGCACTGTGTGCAGAAAAGAAAGTGACCCATTGCTTGGTATAAAGAACTGTAATTGATGGGATATCTATGAATATAATGTATTTGGAAAGCAAATTGTTGTTTACACTCTTTATGACTTTCCTTGGCCGAACAACTGTAGGTATTTCACGCCAAGAAGGACTGAGGGATTTAGAACAGGAATTAGGAAGGAAAAGTCACCCTTCCAATGAAGGAAAAAAATGGCACTGGGCGGGATGTGGTGGCTCACGCCTGTAACTCTAACACTTCGGGAGGCCGAGATGGGTGGATCACTTGAGCTCAGGGATTCAGGAGCGGCCTGGGAAACATGGTGAAATCCTGTGTCTACAAAAAATACAAAAGTTAGCCAGTCCTGGGGGCATGTGCCTGTAGTCCCAGCTACTGGTTGGGTTGTGGGAGTGGTGTGTGTTGAGGCGGGAAAATGCTTGCTTGAGCCTGGAAGGTTGAAGCTGCAGTGAGCCTTGATGGCACCACTGCACTCCAGACTGGATGACAGAGCAAGGCCCTGAAGAGAGAAAGAAAGAAAGAAAGAAAGAAAGAAAGAAAGAAAGAAAGAAAGAAAGAAAGAAAGAAAGAAAGAAAGAAAGAGACAGAGAGAGAGAGAGAGAGAAAGAAAGAAGGAAGGAAGGAAGGAAGGGAGGAAAGGAGGAAAGGAGGGAGGGAGGGAGGAAGGGAGGAAGGAAGGAAGGGAAGGGAAGGGAAGGGAAGGAAGGAAGGAAGGAAGGAAGGAAGGAAGGAAGGAAGGAAGGAAGAAAATGGCATTGGTTATGAATGGGTCCCTACTATTAAACTGCCTGGGCTCATTTCACAGTTCCTCTTTCTACTAGTTGTGTGACTTTGGGAAAGGCACTTAACCTCTTAACTTCAATTTCCCATCTTTAAAATGGGAATAATAAAAATAACTACACCATATGGTTTTGGTGAGGATCGAATGAGATTGTGCATGAAAACATTTAGCAAAATATTTGGCAAATAGTAAAGTCAATAAATATAATTGTGAAAAACCCAGTCATTTGACAACATCATGACTACAATTTTTATTTCAGTCTGTGCTTGAGTATATGGTTAACACCCAGAATATTTGTACTTCAGTTTTATGGGTTCACTAAGAGCACTGAGGCCTTCAACACTGCATTATTCCTAGATCAAGGAGCTCCTGAAACAATGTACACCCAGAGAGCCCCACTTTCCCAGTGTACCTCCGTGGGTCCTAGTCCTCTTTCCTAGCTTGGGCCCACCACAGCTTGCTCAGGGGAGCTAATGGGATTGCAGCACCAGACCAAAACAGGAGGCCATGGATGATTTTAGTTCTCAGGAATGCCTTTTAAATTGTGTATGCTCTCTGTTGCTATGTTGTTTTTTTTAAAGTAATTTTTTTAATTTTCTGTATTTTTATTGTAAGGCAAAAATCAATAACGAGGCTAGGTTCAGTGTCACAAGATGTGGGTATTAAGTTTCCCTGAGAAACCATATATTTGGATGGTGAGTTGGCATCAAGACCTCTCACCAGACTTTAAGAACATCTCGTCCTCTCTTTCAGTCTCATTCTTCTTTTCTCCTTCCAATAATTTTAACCACAAGAATACGCATCGTTTTCTACTTGTGTTTCTTCTCCTATTTTTCCTTTCCAGCCCTTCCAGTATCTTTGTAGCCAATTCCTTACATTATATTCCTTCTGTGTGAAATGCACTGTGATGTGCTGGAGGAAGAAGTAAGGAGATGTGAATGGGGATTTTGACTATTGTGACAACTTGCTGTTATCTTGGTCCTATTATTAATCTCTCCAAGTCCCATTTGTAAAAAGATGGGGAATAATAAACTCACCATAGGTGTTTCACAGGATTGTAATGAGGACAAAATAAAATATTAACTATGCAAGTACTTTTCAAATATTATTTTCAAAGGTATCTATTTACTGTTAAACGGATTTCAATACACTTTCATCTGATGCAAAAATTTAAAAATAAGGTACATTAAAGTTCTATTTTTGTTTTGAAAATATGCCTGAACTGATCCAGTTCTCTTCTGTTAAAAAATAGACTTTATTTTTTTACAACAGTTTTAGGTTCACAGCAAATTGGATGGAAGTTACAGAAATTCTTCTATTTTTAATTTTAAACTAACATATGACAAAACGATTTCCTGATTTATCCACCATTTAAAAAAAAAGGTAATATTTTTCCTTTGCTGGTCTTAACGTTTATGGATTGTTCTTGATACTGTTTGTTTCTAGTAAATGGAAAAGTAAATAGCTGGTCTAGAGGCCTCTTGCTCTCCTCTCAGCATTCTAGAATCCAGATCCGCTCTGTAAAATGCGCTAAAATGTTGCTTGCATAGCCATTGCTCTGGCCTATGCCTAAGCTCTACAAATTTTTTGATGACCATGAAAAAGTTTTACTTCACACATGTTGATGAGGAGCTGGAATAGATATTGTTTAATAATTATGAATCTGTTTACTAGAAAATAAGAGTCAGATTGAAGGCTATTTGTCATTGGAACAATTCATTAGTAAGCGACTGGAGGTTTTTTTGAGCCAGGGACTGTACTATTTGCTTAAATTTGCTAACTCATTTAAATGTCATAGACACCCTACCAAGTAGGTCATAAGAGCCCCATTTTATCGAGAAGGAAATCAAGGCTCAAAGAGATTAAGTAATTTCTGAACACAGTGATACATCCTTGTTGAACAACTAGGATTTCTTCTCATCTTTTCTCTTAACAGGTCCTAAGAAAATGAAGGAGCCTCTTCCTGTACTCATGGTACATAAGGTATTTCAGTATTGTACACATAAATAGCATACATCTTCTACCATGAGCAGAGAATTCCTTGGCAAATCCTCCTCATTTATAATTTTGATTATGTCCTTAGGTCTTGTGCTAAATATTTTTCACATCTTATCACATTTCAGCCTTCCAGTAATCCTAAAGGTAGTATCATAAGCCCCATTTTACAGGTGAGAAACGGGACAGTTTTTGCTTGCCCAAATTTATACACACATGTATCTCTTTGACTCCCTAGCCTGCGTCCTTGTCTATATATCATATAGACGTCAACAATAGATGTTTTCCTCAAGGGAGTAAGTAGTCTCCTCAGAAATTGAAATCATTGTTGCCATAAGCAATACAGAAACGGGAAAGGTTCCCTTGTCCCCCCTTGCAGGACGTGTGATGGGGTAGTGGTTGGCTTCTTCAGTGTCCTGCTGGTGAAACCTCTAGGGGAGCATACAGATGGGCAGGCTGTGGGGCTCCGATCCCAGGGCAGTGTCTAGGGATGAATGTTCACAGTTCCTCAAGCCCTAGCAGGCGTGTGCTACCATGTGCTCTTTTAGTTTAGCTGTCTATAGGCGACTTGTGTTGACCAGCTCAATTAGACCCTCTACCTTGTCGCGAGGACAGAGGGCTCTCTTCATCCCAGAGTTCTTGCCTTGGTGTACTGGAAGAATTGGATCACACCTGGGTTTGGAGAATGAGTGCAAGGTTTTATTGAGTGGAGGTGGCTCTCAGCAGATGGGGGAAGGTGGAAGGGGATGGAGTGGGAAGGTTTCCCCCTGGAATCGGGCTGCTCAGTGGCCCGAGCTCTCTTCTGACTGCCCCGCCCAACTCTGCTTCATTCCCCGGGTGGATGGCTTGCCCGCGTGCAGGTGTCTGTCTGGGCGTTCCTCTTGGCATCCAGCTGCCCATGTGTTCCTCCACTGGTGTGCTCCTCTAGACGTCCAGCCACCGGTGTGTCTACCGGCTAGGGTCTCCGGGTTTTTACAGGCCCAGGATGGGGGCGTGGCAGGCCAGGGTAGTCTTGGGAAATGCAAGGTTTGGGCAGGAAAATAAAAATGACTGTGTTCACCTAGGTCCGTGGACACAGGCCCCCAGGGTGGAGCCCTAGCCAGGGACCACGCCCTCCTCTACCCAGCACTTCCCTGGCATGTCATTTAAAGGGACCCTCCGTATCATTTAAAGGGACCACACCCTGCTCTTCCCAGCACTTCCCTTCCATATCAATACCTACCCACTGCAGCATCCTTTTATCTCTAACTTCACTGTGAGGTGGCTACTGTGGGACGTTGAAAACTTTTGGCCGGAGTGGCCATTTTGTCTTTTGGCCATGCTTGAGATCTTTTTCAAAGACTCCGAAAAGTATCCGTTCCTTCTAAAACATTGTCGTCTATTCCTGATTCATGCCAGAGAAACAGAATTTCCAAACAGACAAGTAAAAAAGTACATTGGAATGACTTCATGCCTGGGTTCCTGATTGTTCTCGCAGATGACATCCTACGACTGTCTCACCACACATTATTTTTTGAATCATTTTCTCTAACCTAAGTATCTCTGGTAACCAAATTTTAGTAACTTCCTCAAGGCAACCTGAGGTTTGGAAACCAAAGGGGCCACTCCAAGTCTTTTGTGGACTGAGGCATGCAACCACAGAGCTAAGGTCAGACCCCATTAAGATGAGGGGAGGGGTCGAGAGAGAGGAGGAGTGGAGAGAGCATCATGCCTTCCCATTGTACTGGAATTTAACTGGAATGACTGAAGGCAATTTCTTTTTAAAATCCTTCCCCCTGTCACCTCATTAACACCTCCAATGAAAGGCAGCTGTGAGACTGTTAACTCTTTGCTTGCACATTCTTGAAAGTGCTGTTGGCTGGGATCTCTGGTCCTTGTGAGAAGATACCCTGCTGTCACCAATCTGGGCATCTGTAGCTTGAAATCAGGGTTTTTCCAAGATTCATATTTATACCCCAATAGTGTGCCGTTCTATAGAGTGAGACATGCATTTCTGCCAGGTTTTGCATATTTTGAGCTACTACTCCATAAGCTGCAGTATGTTGGGTTTTTTGGAACTTGGCTGCCTCAGATTCTTTTTGGAAATAAAATGAGAGCGTATGTGAACATTCATTAATGTATTCAGTCATTCATTTACCCACTCACACATTTAATAAATCACGTTGGATGTGTGCCTGCTATATGCCAGGCAACATGTCAACCTAAGGGGTATAAAGGAGAGCAAGACGTTGTCCCTTCCCTCAAGGAGTTTACTGTTTAAAGTGGGTTTCAATAATTATTCCAATATAATGTAATAAAATGATGATAAAAGTTACTGTGGGAGCAAAACAGGAGAGACAGTAAAGCAGAGTAGACTAAGGGGGGTCAGGGAAGACAGAAAAGCAATATTTGAGCTATTTTGAAGAGTAAGTAGGAGTTAGCTATATGGAGAAGAGCTGAGATGGGAAAGCTGTAGGTGCCAAGATAGAAGGGGATGATTTTGGCAATTGCTGTTGAGGATCATCTTTGTGTGAAGTGTAGTGAATACTGGTGAGATGGGTGCTCTAGTGTATGACCCACTCTGCCACTTGGAGATTGTAACACGCAACTTTCCAGCTGCTGGGAGTGATGATGGCTGTGAAATCTCCGCTTACCTTCTTTTGGAAATTGCCCTCAACCAAAGGGAGCTGCCTTGTCTAAGTTTACACACCTTCCCCTGGGACAGTATACATCCAAAATATAAAGGTACAAAGACCTCTTCCCCTTAATTTAAGGCAGAAAATTCTGAATATTCATCCCATTTCAAGAGATGTCAGTAAGGTCTTCTGAAACCTCTGACGCAACTGGACCATAGCTCAACTTCTCCTTCTGAGATTCTTGGTTACACCTTTCACTGTTGTTGTGCCCTGGCAGTTGGTGCAAGAAGGGATCATAAGGCTCAGAGACACAGGCATGCTCAAATGGAAATACTCTGTAAGGCTGGGAAAGCTGCTGGCTAATATCTTCATCAGGATGACCTGGTGGATACACTTTTTACTTAAGTGATCAGGAATATGTTGGTGAGACAGGCTCCAACATCACAGAGAAACTCAGCAGTGACTGATGGTAGGGGATGCTGTTAGAAAACTGAGTAGACTGATAACAATGAGAGGAATAGAATTCCAAGCAATAGAGGTCGGGTGGTGACCCTTGACTATCAGAGGCAAGAATATTTTTTATAATGAGGGGCAAGGTTGAAGTGTTAGCTTGGTTGGGAGCTAAGTTAATAGCATGGGAGTAACATTTTACAAGAAGAGTAAATATCTTTATTTCACATGTGAAAGCCTCCATAAAGCATCCATCAAGGAAGAAGCAACAAATAACTAAATAGGCAGAAGGACTTTAGCGGCTGACATGATAAATCTTTTGTTTGAGTGCTCGTTTTCCCTGCGACTCCGAGCTCTTATTTCCAACACAGTGCTGGCATAATGGAGACAAAAATGGAATTGAGAGATGGTTAATAGAATTCAGTGGCCCTGGGGGCAAAATAAATGGGGTGAGGGGCAACAAGAGCTTACTCAGTTTACACAATCAAAAGAAATCAAGGATGGATGATCAAAAGGCTGAACACAGCAGCCAGTCCCCTTGCCCAGTCTCTAGACCTCAGATAGTTTCTGAACCTGAAATCCTGAAACAGATGCCAGATCTCCAACAGAAGCTGAAAGCAGAGGAAAAGATCAACATGTGGGTGCAAGTCAAAAATGGATCGTAGTTGCCTTACAGTCCCATTCAGGGATAATGTTTATGGGGGTAGTAGTAAGAGGAGACTCTGTCAATGAGTGGAGATTCTAATGGCACACCTAGACAAGCACTTTGTATGAAAATAAAAGTGGTCCAATATAAAAATAGAGAAAAACTCATGGGTAGTGGTGAATAGCTTCATTGGTTGATCAGGGGCCAAGAAGAAGAACTATTAGAAGATGTGGAACAAAACGATCTGGAGAAGAGGCATATGTAAAAACTTACAGGAGTGAGTAAAAAGAGTAAATATCCTTATTTCACATATGAAAGCCTCCATAAAGTATCCATCAAGGAAGAAGCAATAAATAACTAAATAGACAGGATTTCAGCAGTTGACATTAGCTAGCTCTCTCTTCAGCCACCCAGTGCTGGCATAATGGAGTAGTTATGATGGCAAGGAAGAGGCTTTTCATGGATCCAATATTACGGACTCTCACTCACCAAGGCTGACCTAGCTACTTTTGTTGGCTAATCTGTAATGTGTCAGCAACCCCAATCAATGCTCAGCTGCTGACATAGTACCTTCCCTTATGTAGATCAGTTACTGAGTGGTGGCAAGTTGAATACATTAGAACTCTTCCACCCTGGGAGAAGCAACTATTCATGTTGATTGGAATCATCACATATTTTTGTATATTTGTGTATGAATTTGACTTATGCAAGGTCTTTGTCTTCATTAGGGTATATGGTACACCAACAAAGAATCCCATATAATACCAAGGGCCTTTTTTTTTTTGGCAAAGGAAGTGTTGTAGTGTGCATATGGCCAGGGAATCCATTGATCCTGCCACCAACCCCAGAAGTTGCCAACCTAATCGACTTATCGATTGGCTTAGTCGAAGTGGGCACCAATTTGGAGATGATACCTAGTGAGAATGTGGCCCCATCCTATATGATGTGGTATCTACTCTACATCAATGACGATTTAATGTTTTGTTCACAATAGAAAGAATACATTGGTCCAGGAACAGAAGAGTAGAAGCAGAAGGGAATTCTCTTACTGTCACTCTTAGTGACCCACTTGGGAAATTCGCATTTTCTCCCTGCACAACTCTGTGATCAGTGTGTTTACAATTTCTGGTTTTCAAGAACCAGCACTTTCACTGGAGGATATAACAAAAGTTCCATTATTAGGCAAGAATTGCCATCTGGTCACTTAGGCTTGATTAGGCCAATAAACCAGTAGGCAAAAAAGGAGTCACCATTCTGCCATGGATACTTGACCCTGATCATCAGGTGGAGGTAGGGCTGCTGTTACTTTAGGGGTGATGAGAACTGTATGTTTTGCACCCACATAATCCATGGAGCATTTCTTGGTACTCCCCTGCCAAGGGACAAGTACTACAGCAAAAGCCTAACAACAGCCTGGAGACCAGGGCTCGGATATTTTAGGATTGAACTTCTGAGTCATCCCACTATGTAAGCGATGTAGGTCAACAGAGGTGTTTGCAGGGAGTGAGAGGAATTTAGAAAAGGTGATAGAGGAGGGAATGATGTGAATCAGTTTCAACCACCGACACCAGCAGCAGTGTGGGGGCTGAAGTTTGTAAGTTTCCTTGACGAAAGAGGCCAACCAGAATCCACAATTTGCTGTTTCAAGAATGTATTATTATATGAACCAAGTGGATCTGAGGAGTTCAAGGTGTAAACTGAAGTGGCTGTGGTGCTGTGGTGTGTCACCCAGATCCCCTTTTGGGCTGAAGAACTCATCCCTAACTACTGGATAGAGCTCTAGGCTCTCAACTGAGCCCCTAGTTAGGTATTTCTCTTAGCCAAAGACAGTGTCCTCACTCATATTTCCTTTCCTCCGCAGGGTCATCTGTATATGACTGGTCCCTACGGAGGTATGACTGTCTGGCCTTCTTGCCTCAACAAATCTGAAGGGCCATTTCAAATCTAAAACTTCCTCTAGGGTCATTTGTGGCCTCTGTTACCACTTCATGTGGTTTAAATTCTCCCTCTGCCAAATCCTACTGTCCTTATCCATGATACTAAGGAGGGCACTCGCTACTAAACCACCTGCATGCATATGTATCAAAGTCTCAGAGACTGATTGCTAGGGAACCCCACCTATGACAAAAGTTGGGGCAAAGCCTAAGCTATTGTATCAAAGAGACCTAAGCATTAAACAGCTTTCATAAGAGTGAATGCCATTTTTCTCTGATGCAACAATCTGGATGGTTTAGGCTCACGGGCAACTCTGCTGCATGAGGTTATTCAAGAACCCAGGCTCCTTTTTCCTCATTGATCCGCTTCTTCTTTGAGTGTTACCTCATTTGATTGATTGAAGTTTTCTCATTATGTTCCCACCTATGGGAAAAGGAAAAGATCATAGGAGGAGAAAATGTCCATTGCTCTAAAGCTCACCCTTTTGGCTCACATTGGGATAACTTAGTCCTAGATATAGAGGATATTAGAAAATACAGTCTCTAACGTACACACCTAGCCTCAACTCTGTTATTATAGAAGAAGGAGAACAGATTTTGATGGGCAACACTTCCAGCCAAGCAGAGGAGGCTAAGGTAGAGGGCAGAACTCACTTCATGTATAAACAGTGCTAAGCTAGGGTGTTGAAATAGTCTTCTGAAAATTGTGGGGCGCCATTGAGTAGGACAGGAATTAAATAGTGAATCATTTATAAGAGAGAATATTATTGTGAGGCCAGCCAAGCAACGATACGACTTTTTGTGTGGAAATGCTGTTTTGTCACAGTATCTTCCATAACAGATGTGATCTCTAGTTTGAAAATGGGCAATGTTTCTGATCCCTGTTTTCTCCTCACAAAGAGAAAAGATCTCAGGGAAAAAATGAATGCTGTTTCTTCCAAAAAAACTATGGATGAGTTGTTCTCAACCTTTCCTTGAAAGAAGAATTATCGGAGTAGTCTCCTCCTTCCCACTCCCCAAAATGCAGGGACAGGGCCTCAGGATGAGACTTTGTGTGTTACAAAAAGTAGAGCACCATCTAGTAATATTGACTGCAATAGTAATTGCGTTTTTTGCATTGTTGGAAGTTTGCATTTGACATTGGAATACATTCTTAAATAAATGTGGTTATGTTATATATCATTTTAATGGACATTTTTCCCTGTGTTTTTCTTGCTACTGACTTATTACTTGCTGTTTATTTTATGTTTATTTTAGACTATGGCAATGATGTTAGACAGAAAGCAAATTTGAGCAATTTTCTTGAGTTCAAAATGGGTAGTAAATCAGTGAAGACAGCTCATGATGTCAAGAATGCGTTTAGCCCAGGAGCTGCTAATGAATGTAAAATGCAGTGGTGGTTCAAGAAGTTTTGTAAAGGAGGTTGGGCATGGTGTCTCACATCTGTAATCCCAGCACTTTGGGAGGCCGAGGCGGGCGGATCACTTGGGGCCAGGAGTTCAAGACCAGCCTGGCCAACATGGCAAAAACCCATGTTTAATAAAAATGCAAAAATTAACTAGGCCTGATTGTGCACACCTGCAATCCCAGCCTCTTGAGAGTCTGAGGCAAGAGAATCGTTTGATCCCAGGAGGCGGAGGTTGCAGTGAGCTGAGATCAGGCCACTGCACTCAGGCCTGGGTGACAGAGCAAGACTGTGTCTCAAAAACAAAAACAAACAAACAAACAAACAAACAAAAAACAAAAAAAAGTTTTGCAAAGGAGACAAGAGCCTTGAAGATGAGTAGCATGGTGGCTGGCCATCCGAAGTTGACAACGACCATTTGAGAGCAATCATCGAAGCTGATCTTCTTCTTTTTTTTTATTATTATTATTATTATACTTTAAGTTTTAGGGTACATGTGTACAACATGCAGGTTTGTTACATATGTATACATGTGCCATGTTGGTGTGCTGCACCCATTAACTCGTCATTTAGCATTAGGTATATCACCTAATGCTATCCCTCCCCCCTCCCACCACCCCACAACAGTCCCTGGTGTGTCATGTTCCCCTTCCTGTGTCCGTGTGTTCTCATTGTTTAATTCCCACCTATGAGTGAGAACATGCGGTGTTTGGTATTTTGTCCTTGCGATAGTTTGCTGAGAATGATGGTTTCCAGTTTCATCCATGTCCCTACAAAGGACATGAACTCATCCTTTTTTATGGCTGCATAGTATTCCATGGTGTATATGTGCCACATTTTCTTAATCCAGTCTATCATTGTTGGACATTTGGGTTGGTTCCAAGTCTCTGCTATTGTGAATAGTGCTGCAATAAACATACGTGTGCATGTGTCTTTATAGCAGCATGATTTATAATCCTTTGGGTATATACCCAGTAATGGGATGGCTGGGTCAAATGGTATTTCTAGTTCTAGATCCCTGAGGAATCGCCACACTGACTTCCAGAATGGTTGAACTAGTTTACAGTCTTACCAACAGTGTAAAAGTGTTCCTATTTCTCCACATCCTCTCCAGCACCTGTTGTTTCCTGACTTTTTATTTATTTATTTTTATTTTTTTAATTTTTATTTTTATTTATTTTTTTTTGAGACGGAGTCTCGCTCTGTTGCCCAGGCTGGAGTGCAGTGGCGCAATCTCGGCTCACTGCAAGCTCCGCCTCCCGGGTTCACGCCATTCTCCTGCCTCAGCCTCTCCGAGTAGCTGGGACTACAGGCGCCCGCCACCACGCCCGGCTAATTTTTTTGTATTTTTAGTAGAGACGGGGTTTCACCGTGGTCTCGATCTCCTGACCTCGTGATCCGCCCGCCTCGGCCTCCCAAAGTGCTGGGATTACAAGCGTGAGCCACCGCGCCCGGCATTTCCTGACTTTTTAATGATTGCCATTCTAACTGGTGTGAGATGGTATGTCATTGTGGTTTTGATTTGCATTTCTCTGATGGCCAGCGATGATGAGCATTTTTTCATGTGTCTGTTGGCTGCATAAATGTCTTCTTTTGAGAAGTGTCTGTTCATGTCCTTCACCCACTTTTTGATGGGGTTGTTTGTTTTTTTTCTCGTAAATTTGTTTGAGTTCATTGTAGATTCTGGATATTAGCCCTTTGTCAGATGAGTAGGTTGCAAAAATTTTCTCCCATTCTGTAGGTTGCATATTCACTCTGATGGTCGTTTCTTTTGCTGTGCAGAAGCTCTTTAGTTTAATTAGATCCCATTTGCCAATTTTGGCTTTTGTTGCCATTGCTTTTGGTGTTTTAGACATGAAGTCCTTGCCCATGTGTATGTCCTGAATGGTATTGCCTAGGTTTTCTTCTAGGGTTTTTATGGTTTTTAGGTCTAACATGTAAGTCTTTAATCCATCTTGAATTAATTTTTGTATAAGGTGTAAGGAAGGGATCCAGTTTCAGCTTTCTACATATGGCTAGCCAGTTTTCCTAGCACCATTTATTAAATAGGGAATGCTTTCCCCATTTCTTGTTTTTGTCAGGTTTGTCAAAGATCAGACAGTTATAGATATGCGGCATTATTTCTGAGGGCTCCGTTTTGTTCCATTGGTCTATATCTCTGTTTTGGTACCAGTACCATGATGTTTTGGTACCAGTACCATGCTGTTTTGGTTACCGTAGCCTTGTAGTATAGTTTGAAGTCAGGTAGCATGACGTCTCCAGCTTTGTTCTTTTGGCTTAGGATTGACTTGGCGATGCGGGCTCTTTTTTGGTTCCATAGGAACTTTAAAGTAGTTTTTTCCAATTCTGTGAAGAAAGTCATTGGTAGCTTGATGGGGATGGCATTGAATCTATAAATTACCTTGGGCAGTATGGCCATTTTCATGATATTGATTCTTCCAACCCATGAGCATGGAATGTTCTTCCATTTGTTTGTATCCTCTTTTATTTCATTGAGCAGTGGTTTGTAGTTCTCTTTGAAGAGGTCCTTCACATCCCTTGTAAATTGGATTCCTAGGTATTTTATTCTCTTTGAAGCAATTGTGAATGAGAGTTCACTCATGATTTGGCTCTCTGTTTGTATGTTATTGGTGTATAAGAATGCTTGTGATTTTTGCACATTGATTTTGTATCCTGAGACTTTGCTGAAGTTGCTTATCAGCTTGAGGAGATTTTGGGCTGAGATGATGGGATTTCCTAGGTATACAATCATGTTATCTGCAAACAGGGACAATTTGACTTCCTCTTTTCCTAATAGAATGCCCTTTATTTCCTTCTCCTGCATGATTGCCCTCACCAGAACTACCAACACTATGTTGAATAGCAGTGGTGAGAGAGGGCATCCCTGTCTTGTGCCAGTTTTCAAAGGGAATGCTTCCAGTTTTTGTCCATTCAGTATGATATTGGCTGTGGGTTTGTCATAGATAGCTCTTATTATTTTGAGATACATCCCATGAATACCTAATTTATTGAGAGTTTTTAGCATGAAGGGTTGTTGAATTTTGTCAAAGGCCTTTTCTGAATCTGTTGAGACAATCATGTGGTTTCTGTCTTTGGTTCTGTTTATACGCTGGATTACGTTTGTTGATTTTTGTATGTTGAACCAGCCTTGCATCCCAGGGATGAAGCCTACTTGATCATGGATGGATAAGCTTTTTGATGTGTTGCTGGATTCGGTTTGCCAGTATTTTATTAGGATGTTTACATCAATGTTCATCAAGGATATTGGTTTAAGATTCTCTTTTTTGTCGTGTCCCTGCCAGGCTTTGGTATCAGGATGATGCTGGCCTCATAAAATGAGTTAGGGAGGATTCCCTCTTTTTCTATTGATTGGAATAGTTTCAGAAGGAATGGTACCAGCTCTTCCTTGTACCTCTGGTAGAATTTGGCTGTGAATCCATCTGGTCCTGGACTTTTTTTGGTTGGTAAGCTATTAATTATTGCCTCAATTTCAGAGCCTGTTATTGGTCTATTCAGAGATTCAACTTCTTCCTGGTTTAGTCTTGGGAGAGTGTACATGTCGAGGTATTTATCCATTTCTTCTAGATTTTCTAGTTTATTTGCATAGAGATGTTTATAGTATTCTTTGATGGTAGTTTGTATTTCTGTGGGATGGGTGATGATATCCCCTTTGTCATTTTTTATTGCGTCTATTTGATTCTTCTCTCTTTTCTTTTTATTAGTCTTGCTAGTGGTCTATCAATTTTGTTGATCTTTTCAAAAAGCCAGCTCCTGGATTCATTGATTTTTTTGAAGGGCTTTTTGTGTCTCTATTTCCTTCAGTTCTGCTCTGATCTTAGTTATTTCTTGCCTTCTGCTAGCTTTTGAATGGGTTTGCTCTTGCTTCTCTAGTTCTTTTAATTGTGATGTTAGGGTGTCAATTTTAGATCTTCCCTGCTTTCTCTTGTGGGCATTTAGTGCTATAAATCTCCCTCTACACAGTGCTTTGAATGTGTCCCAGAGATTCTGGTATGTTGTGTCTTTGTTCTCGTTGGTTTCAAATAACATCTTTATTTCTGCCTTCATTTCGTTACGTACCCAGTTGTCATTCACGAGCAGGTTGTTCAGTTTCCATGTAGTTGAGTGGTTTTGAGTGAGTTTCTTAATCCTGAGTTCTAGTTTGATTGCACTGTGGTCTGAGAGACCGTTTGTTATAATTTCTGTTCTTTTACATTTGCTGAGGAGTGCTTTACTTCCAACTATGTGGTCAATTTTGGAATAGGTGTGGTGTGGTGCTGAAAAGAATGTATATTCTGTTGATTTGGGGTGGAGAGTTCTGTAGATGTCTATTAGGTCCACTTGGTGCAGAGCTGAGTTCAATTCCTGGATATCCTTGTTAACTTTCTGTCTCGTTGATCTGTCTAATGTTGACAGTGGGGTGTTAAAGACTTCCATTATTATTGTGTGGGAGTCTAAGTCTATTTGTACATCACTAAGGACTTGCTTTGTGAATCTGGGTGCTCCTGTATTGGGTGCATATATATTTAGGATAGTTAGTTCTTCTTGTTGAATTGATCCCTTTACCATTATGTAATGGCGTTCTTTATCTGTTTTGATCTTTGTTGGTTTAAAGTCTGTTTCATCTGAGACTAGGATTGCAACCCCTGCCTTCTTTTGTTTCCCATTTGCTTGGTAGATCTTCCTCCAACCCTTTATTTTAAGCCTATGTGTGTCTCTGCACATGAGATGGGTTTCCTGAATACAGCACACTGATGGGTCTTGACTTTTTATCCAGTTTGCCAGTCTGTGCCTTTTAATTGGAGCATTTAGCCCATTTACATTTAAGGTTGGTATTGTTATGTGTGAATTTGATCCTGTCATTATGATGTTAGCTGGTTATTTTTCTCGTTAGTTGATGCAGTTTCTTCCTAGCCTCGATGGTCTTTACAATTTGGCATGTTTTTGCAGTGGCTGGTACCGGTTGTTCCTTTCCATGTTTAGTGCTTCCTTCAGGAGCTCTTTTAGGGCAGACCTGGTGGTGACAAAATCTCTCAGCATTTGCTTGTCTGTAAAGGATTTTATTTCTCCTTCACTTATGAAGCTTAGTTTGGCTGGATATGAAATTCTGGGTTGAAAATTCTTTTCTTTAAGAATGTTGAATATTGGCCCCCACTCTCTTCTGGCTTGCAGAGTTTCTGCTGAGAGATCAGCTGTTAGTCTGATGGGCTTCCCTTTGTGGGTAACCCAACCTTTCTCTCTGGCTGCCCTTAACATTTTTTCCTTCATTTCAACTTTGGTGAATCTGACAATTATGTGTCTTGGAGTTGCTGTTCTCGAGGAATATCTTTGTGGCGTTCTCTGTATTTCCTGAATTTGAATGTTGGCCTGCCTTGCTAGATGGGGGAAGTTCTCCTGGGTAATATCCTGCAGAGTGTTTTCCAACTTGGTTCCATTCTGCCTGTCACTTTCAGGTACACCAATCAGACGTAGATTTGGTCTTTTCACATAGTCCCATATTTCTTGGAGGCTTTGTTCAATTTCTTTTTATGCTTTTTTCTCTAAACTTCTCTTCATGTTTCATTTCATTCATTTCATCTTCCATCACTGATATTCTTTCTTCCAGTTGATTGCATCAGTTACTGAGTCTTGTGCATTCATCACGTAGTTCTCATGCCGTGGTTTTCAGCTCCATCAGGTTCGTTAAGGACTTCTCTGCATTGGTTATTCCAGTTATCCATTTGTCTAATTTTTTTTCAAAGTTTTTAACTTCTTTGCCATTGGTTTGAACTTCCTCCTTTAGCTCAGAGTAGTTTGATCTTCTGAGGCCTTCCTCTCTCAACTCGTCAAAGTCATTCTCCGCCCAGCTTTGTTCCGTTGCTGGTGAGGAGCTGTGCTTCTTTGGAGGACGAGAGGTGCTCTGATTTTTAGAGTTTCCAGGTTTTCTGCTCTGTTTTTTCCCCATCTTTGTGATTTAATCTACCTTTGGTCTTTGATGGTCGTGACATACAGATGGGTTTTTGGTGTGGATGTCCTTCCTGTTTGTTAGTTTTCCTTCTAACAGTCAGGACCCTCAGCTGCAGGTCTGTTGGAGTTTACTGGAGGTCCACTCCAGACCCTGTTTGCCTGGGTATCAGCAGCGGTGGCTACAGAGCATCAGATATTGGTGAACCGCAAATGCTGCTGCCTGATCGTTCCTCTGGAAGTTTTGTCTCAGAGGAGTACCCGGCCGTGTGAGGTGTTAGTCTGCCCCTACTTGGGGGTGCCTGCCAGTTAGGCTACTCGGGGGTCCGGGGCCCACTTGAGGAGGCAGTCTGCCTGTTCTCAGATCTCAAGCTGCGTGCTGAGGGAACCACTACTCTCTTCAAAGCTGTCGAAGCTGATCTTCTTACAACTACATGAGAAGTTGCTGAGGAACTCAACGTCTGCCATTCTACAGTCATTCAGCATTTGAAGCAAATTGACAAGGTGAAAAAGCTTGATAAGTGGGTGCCTTGTGAGCTGAGTGAAGATTTAAAAAAATTCATCATTTTGAACTGTCATCTTCTCCTATTCTATGGAAAAACAATGAACTCTTTCTCGATTGGATTGTGACATGCAACAAAAAGTGGATTTTATACAACAACTGGTGATGACCAGCTCAGCAGTTGGACTGAGAAGAAGCTGCAAAGCACTTGTCACAGCCAAACTTGCACCAAAAAAAAAGGTCATGGTCACTGTTTGGTGGTCTGCTGTTGGTCTCATCCACTACAGCTTTCTGGATCTCGACAAAACCATTACATCTGAGAAGTATGCTCAGCAAATTGATGAGATGCACCAAAAACTGCAGTGCCTGTACCCGGCATTGGTCAACAGAAAAGGCCAATTTTTCTCCACGACAATGCCCAACCACACGTCGTACAACCAATGCTTCAAAAGTGGAATGAATTGGGCTATGACGTTTTGCTTCAACCAAATTGAAGGGGTAAAATTCACCTGACCTCTCCCCAACCATCTACCACTTTTCAAGCATCTCAACAACTTTTTGCAGAGAAAACACTTCTGCAACCCAGCAGGATGCAAAAAGTGCTTTCTAAGAGTTCATCCAATCCCAAAGCATGGATTTTTATGCTGCGGAAATAAACCTATTTCTTGTTGGCAAAAATGTGTTGACTGTAGTTGTTCCTATTTCAATTCAAAGTTGTATTTAAGCCTAGTTATAATGATTTAAAATTCAAGGCCTGAAACCGCAATTATTTTTGCATCAACCTAATATACGCGGGTGTGTGGAAGAAAGAGTGTTGGAGTCATTTGGGTCCAGTCAACAGACTGTGCTTGGCTCAGCCTTGGCTCTGCCTCTAGATTTATGACTTTTCTCAAATTGTTTGGCTTCTCTGGAATTTACTTCTAAATTAGGACATTTGACAAAATAATCTAGAAGTTTCCCTTCAGCTTAAAGGCTTAACTTACTCTGAATAGGTCTTGAAACTGAAGTTTGGAACCAGCTAGAGTTAGAGCCCAAGAAATGTTTGTTGAATTTAATTAAATTTCTGATTTTTATTTTAGCAAAGTAAATCATTGCTTCACCCTCAGCCCACATGGGAAAACCACCCCTAACATTATAACAGCAGTAACAACAACAAATATCTACATGAGCTTTCTACAACCTCTGATGAATTATCTAAGTGAGTAGATGAGCTTGCTTTTTATCTGCCTGTTCCAGATGCAGATTTCACTGAACGATGAGTGAAGGGGAAATTCCAAGAGAAGGCCCCTGCACGGCCCATGGCCTCCCAGAGTCTATCTCATATGTCACAAAGGTGGAGAGATAAAGAGGACACAATGGAACATCTAATGTTCTCTTTTCCTCATGGTATTCTGATGTCTATGGGAAAAGAATTATGAGAGATTGCCCGTTTAAACTAGAGCACGCCAGGTCTCTCGGGGTTGGCATTCAGTTTGGGCAGTGAAGCACATTCTCAGTTTCACGCAGCTGGCTTGGGAGTGGCAGACACATTTCCACTATTCTGGGCCTGGTTCAGAGAGGAAGATCACTGGTTACTGTCTGTGACTGCAGCAGCTTAGGGAGCCAGTGAAGACGGGGTGAAGGGCTGAGGCAGAATGCAATTCACTGAGCTGAAAATTCACCAGAACACTAAGGCTCATATTGGCAAAAAAGAACCACGTGACCTCCTGCAACCACTTCTGACCCCGACTCTTCATTTTCTAGATCTTAGAAAAATAAAGTAGCACCTGCAGGACGCTCAGTCTTGAGTGACTTTAATAAACCCAAGCTGTCGGCTGAAGGGCAAGAATCATATATTTGTGATTAGAATCAATGAGCAGCAAGGCTTGTACACAAACTGGCAATACTTTGATGGCAAATCCTTCCTTTTCAGATATTTTTGAAAGGCTAATTTACTTATAAATTTTAATTTCCCCCAGATTAGTGGTCATGTCAGCACTTAAAATGCTGGCAGGGGGAAAAATCAGTATCATGTTTGTCTTTAAAATGGGAGACATAGGACACCTGGCCCCTGTTAATACAGGGACACTATACAAGAGTAAACTACGGTACAGTACAGTTCTTATTCTGAATTGGAATCCATCTGTACTCTATAGTAGGAAGACAAAAGGGGATTGTTAGCATTTAAGGCACCTTGACACAGTTGTACCGTTTGACTCTTTTATTAATTGCCCCATCTGCTAAGTGAGAGCTCTCTGACACAGGTTGGTGCAGAACTCTTAAAGCCCTTAGTCTGCTTCCTATTGGTTCCACATGTGTTTGTATTTGTTCTCAGTAGGCAGAGATTCCAGAGAGAAAATGAACCGCTGCAGATCGATTGCAGTATCAGTCATGCAGAAGACATGGTGAAGTGTGCCATTTGATTTTGATCTAGTTTTAACCCTTGAGAGACGGTTGCCCTGGTTCCCTTGGCTTTTGTTTGCCTGGGTTTTTGTTTGAAGGCTCAGATGCTAATAGTGGGACAGAAAAGGCAGTACAATGCCCTCATTTTAGGAAATGCAGCATTTCTCCTTTAAGTCATGCAGTCCTCAAAAATCTTTTGTCTCTGTCTCGGACAGAGCAATAGAAAAACCAGAAAGCATTAATGTGGGGGAGGTGTGTGTGTGTGTGTGTGCGTGTGCACGTGTGTGTGCACGCGCGCCTGTGTGTGTGTGTGTGT